>NW_026515730.1:1800000-1963265 GCF_025528875.1 Mycotypha africana
AGATGATATGAAAAGCATCGTTTAGATTCAT
Source organism: Mycotypha africana (assembly GCF_025528875.1). Taxonomy (NCBI): domain Eukaryota; kingdom Fungi; phylum Mucoromycota; class Mucoromycetes; order Mucorales; family Mycotyphaceae; genus Mycotypha; species Mycotypha africana. The sequence continues at coordinate 1,800,032 of NW_026515730.1, forward strand.
CGATACTTATTCGACTGCTGTAAATAGTTGATTCAATTTTTGTATGAAGCTTGCTACGTCTTCTGTCGGCTGTTGATTTATTTCTTTGATTTTCGTCCACGCTTGATGCCATTATGTATATATTTGTCTTTGAACTTTTCTTCAAACGCACACCAAGTTTTAGTGGTGTCTTCTATTTGGTTCCACCATTTTTGAGCTTCTCCTTTGAAATTAATGCACATGGTAATTAGAACAGTGGTGTCGTCCAGGTTAGAGAACATTCGTAGCTTGTTTACTGATTTGAGCCATGCTTCAGCAGTAATGACATCGCACTTGCCATCAAACTGATCCACTAGTTGTACATATTGCAATACCGTATCATTATTGATATGTTTGGTTTGATGGATTGTAGTTATATCATTTACGTTGTTATTGGCCATTTTCGATAATTCTTCGTCAATGCGTTGTCGAGAAGTACGAATTCAAAATTTTGCTGATTAAAAGTTGTTTTTCTTTCAACTCTAACTTTATATTTGCATACTTTTTAGTTTACACAAATTGAGAAAAAAGGTCGATCGACGTGAGGATGCTTCTGATTTTCTTTTTGATTTTGAGAAAGGGTGTCAAGCACGGCAAATATGGCTTGAGATGATTAGTTTTGGCAGGATCTCCAATATTACGTTCACGGTGCTTTTGCGTAGAAGCTTGTAGTAAACTAAGTTGTAAATGTCATATACCTGTGTTGTAGATAACGGAAAATAATTTAATTTGAGATGAAATGAATGAAGTATGTTTCTATGGTAAAGTGGGTGCAAGAAAATTACTGATTTGTTCTTCTTATACTATGGTTGTACTGGTGATAAATGATTGATCGTACAACAGTGTAGATCAATACAAAAGAATTAATTAATGTAAACTAACTAATCAAAATCCTAATCAATTCTTCGAGATCCAGAAATATAAAATAGACACGACCCCAATAATCAAAATAAAATGTTTATAGTCAATATGCTTGCTCAAAAAAGCTCCTAATGTTATGTTATGAGTGTATCTATACTGAATTTAAATATATTTCTTTTTTTTTTTTTTGTATTTAATTCACATACTTTATTAAAAGTGACTAACAACGGACAATAAATTATGTTTTGATAAGTGGCAATAAAAGAAGTGAAGAAAAGGCATACACTATAAAAACTACGACAAAGAAACCATTAAATATACTACGAGCTCGTATTGAGTGTTCTGAATCGAACCTCGTCTTGGTAGACGGTACGAACTCCTGCTAGGGACCAAGAGATGCGATCAAAATGGCAGCGCCAATGATATTTCCAGATACTTAAAATTATCAAACTAACCTGAACGATTGTGTGGTCAGGCAGAGGAGAATTATCTAACGGGGAACAAAGTGTTAACAATATATGCCAAATGCCAGTAGGTGTGGCAGGAAAAGAGATGATTCTATTTTCCTCTAGTGCCGTGATCCAAAATTGCCATTAAGGTGGACAACCAACGAAAAAATGAAAACCATCCTCAGGGGAGTCTCTGCAATGGTGGCAAAGAGGGGAGTCAGCTATGACAGGATTGATGGAAAACAGCCAAGCTCTGTACCCAATGCAATTATGCCATAAACGCCACCATGGAGTTAGCACTGCATGAGGGATTGAGAGTGACCATAACCGTTTCCATTGAGCCGGAGGTCGATACCATAAAGGGAACACTTGAGGGATCCGAGGAGGGTCACTAAAAACGGAATAATCAGGATGCCAGTATAGCCGAAGCATACCAAGCGAAAGCTTTAATATGGTGGTATTGTTCTGAGAACCGGAAGGTACACGCCACTGGGACATATCAGGCAACCATAAGGTGCTGTAAGATACATTAGGCCATCGTGAAGTGGGCGTAGGAGCAGCAGCCGGAGGAGGGGCCCGGACGTCAATCAATCGGTTCTGAATAAAAGGAAGCCATTGTATTACACCTTGGGAAAGCAAACTAGGTATCCTTTTCAGTTTCGGATAGTCCTGAAAATACGTATACCCTAGCGTGTAGAAGCAGTTAGTTATGGAAGACCAAAGGAGAACATTAGAGACGATTAAATGCCGTGGGAGGCTATGGAGATCCACAGGTAAGGGGCCTACAAACGAGGGGGAACGCTGTAAGGCACTATGAAGGGGCAAATCAGCAATCCAGCGGCCATGCCATGAGGAGGAAAGAGATGAAGAAGGAAGTTTCATCAGCAGAGAACATAGGTGGATCATATTCGGAAGGAAGCGAAATGATGAACGATAAGTGGCAGTCGATAAAATCCATGGTAGTAAGGACAACTGACCGGTGTACACTTGGATACAATGTGCCAGTAATGGGGAGACAAAATCGGTTGATGAAGGGGGCTGTAGAAGGCGCTGAGCATACACAAGATGAAGAGCTAATTGTTGTCGGTGCAGATCCACTAAGCCTAAACCACCAAAACGTTTAGGTGAGCACAAGCGCTCCCACGATGGAGCAGGCCAGAAAGGAACCACAAAAGACCGGACAATTCTACGAAGCTTATCAAGCCAGTCCACCGGAACAACTACAACACGCAAGAGATGCCATAACTTACTAAGTATCAAGGAATTAGCAACTAGTGAGGCACCTCGGACAGACAATCCCCGTTGTTTCAGGAGGTTACTGTGACGGACTATTTTCAGTTCAAGGGAAGCTAGATAGTGTTTTAATTGAGCATTGCTTGAGAAGAGAGGATAGCCTAGATATTTGGCAGCAGATGGACTTTCAGCTGTATGAAAGCTTACAGATTCCTGATTGGCAATGTGGAGCCATGCCGTATGTGGATGACCAGAGAGGGAAACAAATTCTGTTTTTGTCAAATTGACACGGGCATTACTAGCGTTACCATAGACTGTAAGGAGGTCTTTCAAGACACGCCATTCCGTAGATGTAGTCAAAAAAACCTCTAAATCATCCGCATAGCTCAATAATTTGAAACGAGGGGGGTGTCGCCAGTCAAACAAAGGCTGTGGTTCAAAACGGACACTCAGACTGCGAGCTAGAAGTTGTCCATATCGACTAGAGGAGGCGGAGGTTGAGAGCAGTGAAACGCCTTTGATGTCAGGACTCGACAAAATGGTACGTAGTAAGGGTTCGAAAGCTAAATTGAACAACAGTGGTGATAAGGGGTCTCCCTGACGAAGGCCACGTTGTTGGCGAACGGGAGCACTTAACCATCCATTGATGTTAAGGGATATTTCTGTGTCAAAAAATAGGCTAGATAAACAAGATACGAGGGGAGCAGGAAAGCCGAAGTGCTTCATAACCATCTGGAGGTATGTAGGATGTACTCGGTCATATGCTTTTTCTTGATCAAGGAGGACAGCAACAGCAGGGTGAGACATACCACAATGGCTATAATGTGACATTAGTATTTGGTTAACCCACCCATTATCCGAGATTAGTCGGTGCGGTAAAAAGCCAGTCTGATAGCGATTAATCAGCTGTGGTAAAACGACATTGAACCTATTAGCTAATAGTTTTGTGAAAATCTTCGCATCAGTGTTGATCATCGATAGAGGCCGCCAGTTCTGTAAGAGTTCAGGGTCTCCCTTTTTGTACAGTAAGACCATCCGAGTTTGTTTCCAGGTGGCTGGGAAAATATTTTCAAAGGCGTCAGCATACACTTGAAGGAAGAGTTGCTTAAAGCCGGGAATGTTCCAGGAAAGCAGATGGCAGTAAACCTCATACGGTATGCCATCTAAACCAGGACTTTTTTGTGAGGGCAAGTGGTTAACTATAGAAATTAGTTCTTCTGACGTGGGCGGTGCTGTAAGATCATTCTGTTGAGCGTTTGTAAGACCAATCGCCTGCGGAACATTATCGAGTAACGTTTGAACTGCTGACAGGTCGATAGGATCAGGGCGATAAAGGTTGCTATAGAACAGATGAGCTTCCTCAAGGATAGCATTAGTACTAGTTAAGACAGGGCCATCTTGACCACTTTTTAAAGATTGAATCGTTCGTTGTGCTTGTCTTTCTTTGATAACCCTGTAAAAGTATCTATTATTGCGCTCTCCTTTCTCATGCCATCGAGTGGCTGACCGTAAAAGATGTTGCTGCGCGGATTCTTCCTGCAATTTGTCTAGTTTCTGTTCAATAAGCGACACTTGTTTGTTGGTTATAGTGGATGCTGGCTTATTTAAGGAAAGCAGGGCTTCCCGTTGGTGTTGAAGTTCGGCAATGGTTGTCTGCCTTTTAGCAGTAGATCCATGGGAGAATAGGTCTGCAATGTGTTTTAATAAATGTTTTAGAGCCTCCCAGGTACTTTGTGGGTTGGAGGTGATATTATTACGGACTTCAAAGAACTCAATGAGGGCAGTCTTTAATAAATCCACAAATATATCGTTAGACAGCAGCAAAGGGTTGAAACGCCATACCCCGGGTCCTATGTCCAAACGATTGGGTGACAGGTCAGCCATCATGAGGACATGGTCTGTCCAAGTGCTAGGTAGGTACCGTTGAGTTCTGTTAAGAACTCGTGCGGTAATACTTCGGTGACAGAAGAAATAATCGATGGTACTGCGAGTGGCACCACGCTGGAAAGTAGGAATGCTAGCAGAGAAGCAGTTATCATAATAGTGAGTGAGGTGACGATACCATTCATGAAAGCTAGGGTTGGTTGAAGTGGTTGATAGAGAAGCTAGCGACATATTGAAATCGCCAACAACAAAGCTGACATCTGGAGCCTCCTTTGTAAAAAACGGTTGTGACATCAAGGAGGCGAGGAAAGGCATTCTATCATGGGTAGTTGCTGGAACGTAAATATTAGTGATAGAGCATATAAAATTACGGGTAACTGTATCGATAATGGTCGCTTGTAAACAGCGTTCATCGAAAGTGACGATTTCATCTGTTAACAGTAACATCGGGTTTAAACAGATAATAGTACAATACTTGGAGAGCAGGATTGCACATTGGGGAAAGAGGAAGGAATGGAGATATTTGATTTGATCGAATGTGAGGTGGTCTTGTGAATGATATGCGGATACTTCTTAGAGACATAAAATGTCAACAGACAAAGCAGGGGAACGTAAATGGGATATATATTGTTTCTGGGTATATTTGTTAGCATCCTTGAAAATGCTGCGAGCATTTAAGGATGCGACGTGTATAGGTCGATTATTCATTGCCCTCATGGGCGGTCATGGCTATGTTGGGAGGAGTGGTATCCGCATCTATCATCAGATCCATATCATCGCTGTGAGCAGCAGGAATTAAACGACTATGAATAAGTGTAGTTGCCGAACTAGTGTTGGCATCGGAAGGCGCAGGTGTTGCAGGCTCGTCCAAAGCCATACTGGCAGCAACGGTGATACTGGCATATTTTGAGCCGGCAGTACCACTGGGTGTATTGAATGAAGACAAAGTATGATCAACAGAAGCCTTAACTGTCGTTGATCGGATAGCATATCGTTTTGCCTTTTTTGGGATGATAAGGCCAGACTCATCATTGATGGTAGAGTAGGACTATCGGTCGGGCGTTCTTTATGGGTGAGTTTGCTCAGAACTTCATATTCCGCAATGGCGTCAGTATCACTTTGCTCATTAACGTTTAAAACAGGAACTGGAACGTCTGCCACGGCAATTTCGGCGAATATGACCCCTAAGATGACATTTGTAGCAGGTCAAATTTTGCAAAGCTGGACAGTCTTTACGAACGTGCCCAGCTTGGCGACAGTAATAACAGACAGGAGGCGCGCCTTTCCAGCTGGCTGGGGCTAACGTATCCCATTCGGACAAAAACAGTTTGTGGTCCAATGGTTGCACCGGTGAAAGGTCATCGTCATCTCTACCGCTGGTGTCAAGCAACACGGAGAGTTCGCCCTCAAAGAAACCTCGATTCGTAAGCATCTTGATTTGGCACACCTTGCCATAAATGGCCATAGATTTCTTGAGCTTACTTATCAAGGTTGCTTCATCCTCAAATTGGAAGAGGGTGAGGTTGACACGCGTGAAAGTGGTATCAGCCTTTTCTACGAAGCGGCTGGCTTTGTAGGTGACATGCTCAACAGTTACGCCATGCGAAATGGCTTTGGTTTTGGCATCATCGAACTTGAACTTTGTTGCAATAATCAAGTCGGAAAGGGGACGTGTACTACGTACAGAGATAGGATTAAATCCCCCAAGGACAGGGCCAAGCTGATCAGTGATCAATCTATATGCGTCGGTATAATGATCAAAAAATTTAAGCAGAAAACTTGAAGATAACCGACCCACTCGTAAGAGTTGAGTGGACGATCGACGTGATTTGTTGTGAACGCAAAGAAGAAGCCACGTCAGGCGCCTCGTAAAGTAGCTTAGCAACGAAACGTTCACGTTGACCATCGTGAACTTTTTTTAATGGCGCCGGGATACGGCTGGCGCTTTTCCGAGCAGTTACAGTTGCCCAGGTAGCCTCAGAAGGTGAGGCTGCAACACTCATTGTCAAATGGGTTGAGATGGTGTAGGCAGAAGTGGTTACGGGTTAGAAAGGGTATGGCGCGATCTGATTGGTGGATTTAGTTGAAAAACAAAATACACGGAAGAGAGCCTTGGGAAATCAGATGAGGAGCTGGGCCGCGCATAAATGAATTAAAATTTGACACAAAAGTTGAATGCAACACATGCGACAAATAATCTTTATCATAGGTGAGAATGGATTGATAGTACATCTCATTTTACAACAAGCGCGACAGTTTAAATCAGAAGGAATAGGCCTCTTGTTAGATCAAGAAAAGGCCTATGATCGTGTTCACCCCAGTTACTTGGAACAAGTCATGAAGCGCTTCGGTTTCCCTGCCACGTTAATTACTTGCGTTCAACGACTTTTCTTTGGCAATGCTGTTCAAATCAATACCAACGGGTTTTTCACTGATAATATTGTCCAGACCCGGGGACTGAGACAAGGGGATCCATTATCCCCTCTCCTTTTTAACCTCGTACTTGACCCACTGCTTCTATCTATCCAACAGAATCAATCTTTTCAGGGTTATTACTCGGCATGTGTAAGGCTCCACACAGCAAATCAAATGCCTCGCTTATGCAGACGACGTCTGCGCATTTGTTAAAGATGCCAATGATTTTCAACAGTTAAGCCAACACCTTCAACACTACGCAGAAGTTCCTAACGCTCAGTTTAACCAATACAAGACGGAAGCCTTTTCTCTATCAGGGGATAAATCAATGTCTTGGACATCCTTATTGCAGTCGCATAATATCTCTGTTTTCTACACTAAGTTCTCTCCTTCCCCTCTCAGGTATTTAGGCTTCTATTTACCTTATACGACTCACCAACGAAATTACGTTCAAGATATGTTATTAGAATCTGTTCAACAGCAAGTGGCACTTTATTCACAGAGACAATTATCATTGAGCGGTCGGGTAACGATAATGAATACACTTATATTGTCCAAAGTTTGGTACTGTCTTCGTATATTCCATCCTACCAACACCTTTATCAAAGCCTTACAGAAACTTAGCTATCAGTTTGTATGGCGGAAAAAATTCCCATTAGTTTCCTCTGCTCGCCTGCTTATGCCCTAGGAGGAGTTGGTTTGTTATCTGTTGCAACGCAACATTTAATCCTGCAAATGAAATGGTTAATAATGTTATTCTCACCACAGCCTTCCCTAGTTCAAGTACTCCTTCGCCATCATTTCCGGCTGATGGGCATCACATTTACTAGTCCCATACTTCCTTTCTTTTGCGCTATTCATCTAACTCTCCCACCCAACCTCGGTTATACCGATTATGTTCACAGCGTTTGATCATTTGAATGTTACCCTCCCATTGGAGGATATTCCACCCAAGAGCTTGTTACTCTTCCCATTACATTCTTTGTTTACACGCTTACAAGAGTCGCACTGGCTAGAACGCCATCCCAAGATGCTCGCAAACGCCTTTCCCTCTACGACCAGTCCACTAACCGCCTCAATGAAACGACCAGGTGAATATAATGTGAAACCGCGGTTGCTTTCACATCTCTTGGGCCAATTACTCACCGACGCTGCAGTGCAACTTCACCCATATATCCACAGGATGCGGCCAGGCTCTTCTATCGCTACCGACGACCCAGATAAGGCATTGGAAATTACACTACTACGACGATTGGCCAACAGTAACCTTTGGCGTCATTATTCGGCTTCAACGTTTGGACTTCATCATCACATCCAAATACAACAAACATCAGGTATAGGGGTGATCCCTGATATATCCAGTTACTTTAAAAGACTTATAAAATAAAATAAGACAGTAAAATGACCAGACACAACAAAGATGCTCTTTATTCAAGTTTGTTGAGAATGATACTTTTATATGAGAAACGGGGTTATTAACGGGTATTCAACTATTAATACAACTGAACTAAAACTATCATGAGAATGATAAGATCTTAGCCGCAAGCGGGTGTCAAAGTAGATGTGTATCAGATTGTCAAGCAGGTACTGAAGTCGTTCTGTAGTTTAAGACGTATAGTTGTATCTTGGATACAACAATCCCCAAACGGATGTTCACCCTGTTCTGGTCCCTTTCTTTGTTTCTTCCGGTTCGTGACCTAGGCTATCGCACCATTTTGAAAAAATTACCATGCTTATCAGTCTTACAAGCCGCAGGCGTAGTTTCATCTGCTACCTGCAGACTTTGTAATCATGATATTGATACGTTCGAACATTTCACAACCAGTTGCCCTCCACGCTGGCAAATATGGCAAGAAGGCCTCGCGGTATATTTCCCATCCTTCGGCTTTGATCCTCAAAGCATCTCCACCGCCCTAAGATTACACCCGCTACCATCACTACCTTCGTCCGAGCAATCTCGATTTTTCACCGTCTGCTTCAGTATCCATGGGCTATCTGAACGTCATTCTTTCGAATGATATTCCATGATATTCCTTTTCATCCCCCATCCGTCTCTAGTAAAGCACACAATATAATTTCCTTGAGCCTGTCTTCCTCGCAGCTCTTGCGGGAAGCGGCTGCTTTCGACTAATTTACTCGTCATAGAAATTTTCTTTTCCTCTCCATGTCCCACCCCTCAGCGATATGTGACTAATTTATTATTTTCAAAAAAAACAAAAACAAATAATTATATTACTAAAGATGCCTTCCTTGCAAGCAATCATCGAATATATCACAAGAGTATTTACAGAACCCCTTGAGATCGCTAATAAGCACTTGATTGCATGCGTCTCTGATTCTAGATGTGAGTGTCTCTTCCTTTAACAGCTTCTCTTGTTTAAGCTTACTCTTACAAACTGACCAGAATTGCTCAATAGGGTTAAGCCCTGGAGAGTAAGGAGGAAGATAAACGCACCTGTAACCACGACTTTCAATGAAAAGCTTGATATCATCGTTTGTATGGATTGGAGCATTGTCCATGATCAAGTAGTTGTCCTTGAAAATATCTGGATGCTTGTCCATCGTCCATCGTGTCGCTCAAAAATTGAAGTAATGGCCTATAACAGTGCCTTTACTCTGGGGTTGAGCTGGTCCACTCGATCCTGCTGTCTTTCTCTGCTTGGAAGAGGGCATCACTCGAGGCCGTCTTACTTTAATATCAACAACACCAAAATCACGGGTTGCTCCCAAGATTGTTATTGTTTTTGCCCTAGTTTTTGGTACTTTGACAACAGCGTGGCTTCCTACTTTTGACCATGCAATAGATTGCTTCATGTTCATATGATTGATCTGACCCGGGCAATTCAATCTCAGAATGATTCTGTGCTCATGTGGGTTTAAAATTACATTTGCCAATAAAAATCTTGTTTAATCGTATTTCTCTGCAGGTTGCTCTGGGTCTAACCTAACGAATCAGGAGGCAAATTTACAATCTACTACAGTCACCCACATTCCTTACGGAAACTTTCCCATACGTCACCAATTTTCGTTTATTTTCGTCAGAATTTCGAAATCCAAAAATTTTCCTTTTTGTGCATCTTAGTGACAAAGGAGTCTTCTAGTCTGCGTTGCATAGCCTAGTTGACCTTCCTAAGTGAGGTGATAGTTCCGTATATCTATGTTATAGCGATATGGTCTGTTACTGGAAGCGCATGTCGTTGTAGAGATTGCACCATTCCCTTATGGCGTGATGTTCTGGTGGATTTGTTTCTAGATGGTTACAAGGCTTCTCTTCAGTGACAAAGGAGTCTTCTAGTCTGCGTTGCATAGCCTAGTTGACCTTCCTAAGTGAGGTGATAGTTCCGTATATCTATGTTATAGCGATATGGTCTGTTACTGGAAGCGCATGTCGTTGTAGAGATTGCACCATTCCCTTATGGCGTGATGTTCTGGTGGATTTGTTTCAAGATGGTTACAAGGCTTCTCTTCAGTGACAAAGGAGTCTTCTAGTCTGCGTTGCATAGCCTAGTTGACCTTCCTAAGTGAGGTGATAGTTCCGTATATCTATGTTATAGCGATATGGTCTGTTACTGGAAGCGCATGTCGTTGTAGAGATTGCACCATTCCCTTATGGCGTGATGTTCTGGTGGATTTGTTTCTAGATGGTTACAAGGCTTCTCTTCAGTGACAAAGGAGTCTTCTAGTCTGCGTTGCATAGCCTAGTTGACCTTCCTAAGTGAGGTGATAGTTCCGTATATCTATGTTATAGCGATATGGTCTGTTACTGGAAGCGCATGTCGTTGTAGAGATTGCACCATTCCCTTATGGCGTGATGTTCTGGTGGATTTGTTTCAAGATGGTTACAAGGCTTCTCTTCAGTGACAAAGGAGTCTTCTAGTCTGCGTTGCATAGCCTAGTTGACCTTCCTAAGTGAGGTGATAGTTCCGTATATCTATGTTATAGCGATATGGTCTGTTACTGGAAGCGCATGTCGTTGTAGAGATTGCACCATTCCCTTATGGCGTGATGTTCTGGTGGATTTGTTTCAAGATGGTTACAAGGCTTCTCTTCAGTGACAAAGGAGTCTTCTAGTCTGCGTTGCATAGCCTAGTTGACCTTCCTAAGTGAGGTGATAGTTCCGTATATCTATGTTATAGCGATATGGTCTGTTACTGGAAGCGCATGTCGTTGTAGAGATTGCACCATTCCCTTATGGCGTGATGTTCTGGTGGATTTGTTTCAAGATGGTTACAAGGCTTCTCTTCAGTGACAAAGGAGTCTTCTAGTCTGCGTTGCATAGCCTAGTTGACCTTCCTAAGTGAGGTGATAGTTCCGTATATCTATGTTATAGCGATATGGTCTGTTACTGGAAGCGCATGTCGTTGTAGAGATTGCACCATTCCCTTATGGCGTGATGTTCAGGTGGATTTGTTTCTAGATGGTTACAAGGCTTCTCTTCAGTGACAAAGGAGTCTTCTAGTCTGCGTTGCATAGCCTAGTTGACCTTCCTAAGTGAGGTGATAGTTCCGTATATCTATGTTATAGCGATATGGTCTGTTACTGGAAGCGCATGTCGTTGTAGAGATTGCACCATTCCCTTATGGCGTGATGTTCTGGTGGATTTGTTTGAAGATGGTTACAAGAGTTCGGCTCCATTCTTGTTGAAGATGCCTGGTTTGGTTAAGTAATCCTTGAACTCTTTCAAATGAATCTGATACTTGGCTTCAGTATACAAATTGTGCGAGGCAACTTCACATTCAACTCTAATGCTGCTTCATTCTTACATGCTGTCGTATTCACCATAGCAGATACTTCTGTTGTGCCCAAGGCTCAACTATGTTCTTTATTATTTGACAATCAGTATTACATCTCGCTCTTATATGACAAACTCAACTATAAAAACTTTTAACTGGCTCTAACCAACTCAGTTAGCACTTAGCAGGTTTTACTATTGAACAACATATTTAGTTTACCAAAATCTATTTAAAAAATCAGAACACACAGAACTCAATAAAGGATAGCTTTTGTGTCTGGTTAACTTTTGGACTCATTGTTCTACTATTTTAAGTGTCTCTCGTTAAGCAGATACAACAACTTCCTTTTATCAAATTATTTCACACCTGCCGTAACCATACATGTTTAGCAGTATTATAGAACAGCTCATAAGTAGGTGTATGCTAATAGTTCTAACGTGAAGGTCTAAATCATCCTACTAGTATTTTTGGGGAGCGAGTGATTACCCATTTTATTTATTTTACTTTATTATTATATATCAATGAATAGTTGTTGTACGCCCTCCTATACTCTATAATAAAGGAAATCAACGGGGACTTACTTCGTATCGTCTTATGTTTCCACCAAGTACCTCAAACACCAACATAAACAAGTGACTACAGTTAAACCTACAAGTTAAATCCGCTAAAAAGTCTTCTGGTCTGCGTTGCATAGCCTAGTTGGCCTTCCTCAGTGAGGTGATAGTTCCATATATCTATGTCATAGCGATATGGTCTGTCGCTAATAGTGCATGTTATGGAGAGCTGGGTGTTACTTAGCTGATCAGATCTATGCTAAACACTTGGATGCTTTTCTAGTTTATTTTCATCTCGTCTTGCCATAAATCCTATTGACGCGTTTCTGAAGTAGTGAAGGAGCCTTCTGGACGCTGTCTGTTTCTGTTCCCATTGAAAGCAGTAGCGAAGACTTTTATTATGCCTGAGGCTCCCACCAATGTTTAAAAATGGCTTTAGGCGTCTCAAGACTTGAGGATTTTATAAATCTGTTTATTGCAGTATACTTAGATTGGAATGTGATTTTAAACAGTTTACAAAATGGTTTTTGAGCGCTGAATTATACAATTTGCCTTACCAATGCCCAAAACTGTTCAAATGGATTGAGTACTGGTGAATAAGGAGGAAGATAAACGTACTTATAGTCCCGACCACTTTCATAAATAATTTGTAAACGAGTGGATTTGATCATGCTTGTCCATAATATCCAAGGTCTCCCTTAAGAATCTTAAATAATGACCGGCAGTCGTGCCTTTGGGCATTCTTCTCTAGAAGCTGCTTCAGGGCTTTTTCTCTTTTTGCCACCATGGATCTTCCTTACCTTTGGCTGTTGCTTTGGTACACGAATACTCAGGTTTACCAAACCTACAGATGATATAGCACCAACAATGGTATGTGTAGGTGCTTTTGCCGTTGGGGTAGTGACCACTGCCATTTGCCCTCTGGGAGCCCAAGCTCTACTCGCTTTCATGTTGATAGGAAGCCAGCTTCATCGATAAAAACGCAGGTTTTAGAAAAATCCATACATGAATTACTCCATGCGACGACCCAATCGTAACGTTTTTGGATGGTATCAGAGCTTGTTCTTGTATGGACCAAAAATTAACTTTCGTTAAAAGAGAGGTTACAGTCGTCTCTCAAAAACTCATGCACTCTTGATTTCTTGATCTAAGACCAGCAAACTTGCTGGTAAGCATTTCAAACCGACAATAGGCATTGGACTTTGTACTGGAAAAATAGTTCTTTTGTGCCAAAACCATATGCCATATACTTAGTTAAGCGTTCTGCACTTATTTCCATAGCCGCTCCTATTTCTTCTTCGCTTTGTCCAATATATTTATCGTTGGTGGGAAACTTAGCGCTTTCTTTAGGTAAGAATCAAGATTGACTAATTGGATTGAAGCGTTTAGATCAGGCTTCTCATCAACATTGTCCATTGCTTCAGCTCCAGTCTCGTCGTGAATATTCCCTTCGTCATCTTCCTTTAAAAATACTAGGCGAAAACATATCTGTGAAATTATCTATTGGTTCTGTATCACGCTTTATTGTTATCCATTCAACAAGCTGTAATATATACATGATTCGCCTCATCTACTTGGAGTCTTTATTTGAAAGATTGGGTAAAGGGATCCGCAAAAGAATGAGGGTAATGAGTAAAGCTGTCTGTGAGGACAAGCCTTCAAAAAGTATAGAACAAAAGGGTAAGATGAGATTATTTACAAAAAGTTAGCAAGGGCATAAGAAAGCAAAATTAAAAAGAAATTAACAATGGAAATAATGGTAACGAGTCATTAAAACAAATAAAAATAAATAAAGCGTTCAGATCTATGAAGGTGCGAACAAAAGGGTGAGTTTTGCAGTTGCACACGTTATCATGAAAATGAAGCTCGGTGAGACATCCCTGAGAGCCAGCAAAGGAATCCGCAGAAATACATACGCGCGATAGATAGTTATTGTTTGCTTCGTCTTTTCATTATCTCTTGCTCCGCTTTTAATGTTCGCTGCTGAAGCCAAGTCGCAAAATTTCCACACTTTAAAAACTGAGAGTATAGTTCCTTTGTAGGATCTGTGGTTGATGTACGAGTTTTGAAGGTGCTTTTCAACGGTAGCTGTGGCCCGTGCTCTTTTAATGATTTCATAAATTGGTCGGTTTGAAAAGGCTTGAGTCTAGGAACATCTCCGTTTGCTGGTCTATGGTCAAGACAAGTAATATCCGTCAGTAAATTTTTTTCCTATTTGGACATTGGATCGTGAGATATGGATGAGAGGCGCTTCTTACATTTTTACGGGAATGAGTGTAGTGAAATATCTATTTAAGGGAACAAGGAATTTCTCTGTCAAATCTACAAAATGGCGTCGAAGTATATTATTCAGCACCCAATCTTACGTATGACGTACGAATAGGACTGTAAGTTATTTGTGTGTGTAGGTATGATGTCATGCTGGCGAAAAAGATCAATGTACCTGGAGGGTATCCTCTCACTGTGGCTTCTGTGAGCATTTTGATCAAATCACGATCTCTTGCTATGGTAGATTTGCGTTTTGTGGTAACACCCTATGATACATACGGTACATTATCTCATTATTACCTATCAGGAAAATTATTGATGAAACAACTCATTTGCCACGCACCTGCACAAAGCTATAGAGCATATTCGACTTTCCTCCTACTCCAGGTTTTGTCTTTTTTGCAAGTGGTCCATGCTGCATATGGCTAGGTGTTCGACTTCCATCCGGTTTTCTAAGCGGGAGGAGGCAGGAAAATCAAAAGGTGTTTAGCTCTCATGTTTTGCATTTTATTATATTCATCTTGTTGCTACCTTAATTGTTGTCTTCCGACGCGAACAATATTGGGCCAATGTTGAACAGCAGTATTGAAAAATGGGTTGGTCACTCCCAACACTAAGCTTGAAAGGGGCTTGTTTTTATTGACAAAAGACTTGAAGTCGGAATCTTGTATGGTAAAATAAGGACGGTAGTCGCCGCAATAGGGTATCTATTGAAGTCATCACTGTTAACTTCCAATGCATCAGCCAGCTTATCCCACCCCCCGTAATTTCGTTCTCAAACTTACAGGATTAATGATATCAACCAAAGAGACCACAGCTTCACTGCATACACTTGGGTCTTGTGCCATAACAACAATGGGTTCTGCCAAAAGCATCAACTCCCATAATAACCATAAATCCTTCAATATGTCTTTAAAATGATGGTATAAGCCGTTCACGGGTAGAGATGCCATAATCTGTAGGTCTGGTTTTAATTTGTTCATATCGAATGGTGTTGTTTCCAATAACTGCGGTTTGAATGCTGTTGGTAACTCTACTTGCAACAGTCGTCCCAAGAAAGGTAAATCAAGGATTTTGCCTTCCTCCGGTGCTACCCTAGATAGCCAACCATTTCAAAATGATCATTCTTAGTCTCGCCATTCAGTGTATTTTTTTTTTTTCTGTTTCTTTCTATTACCATTGTGCTATATTCATACATGCTGCCTCCAACATGGGCTGTCCTAACTCAAAATAGGATGGACCCAAAATGGAGATTAACCTTGGAAACAATCCAACGAAAGGGTGTTGTGACAGCAAAACTAATGATTTCTGCAAAACATACGGGTTAGCAAACAGACAAAATAATGCAAACAATATCAAGTTGTCTGTGTTTTTTTGTCAAGGTTACAACCCATGGCACGCGCAAAAATTCAACAAATACTCTACCTGAAAATAGCCTCTTCTAATTGTAGAGTCTTTTTTTTGTCTAAAGAAAACATAGCCGTATAGGAATCCAGCCTCTGCCGTTGGACCTGGCGAGTCAATAAATGTATTATGCGTTAAAATTTCTAAGCTGGAAACAAAAAAAGAAATTCCAAAAATACCTGAAACAGCGAATTTCGATGTGCTTGCTTTGACGCGAATGTTAAAGACTTGATCTCCTACTTCAAATACGTTCGAGTCCGGAAAAGCCGTAAAGCAACTAAGGACAAAGCAGGAATGGAAACGTAAGCAGCATGCTCTATGTTGCCGAGCGCTATAAACATCTTACATATTTTTTTGTTCTGTCATAGACAGGTCCATTGGCGGATAAACGTAATCCATAGCTGTGATGGAATAATGAATAATAATGAAAAATTAAAAAACCACATGCATGAAAAATGGATCAACTGAAATTGCATAACAATGAAAAGTGAACCTACCTTGACCGATTTCAAGATCAAAATTCACTATACAAAAGCCTACTATCCATTTTCGTAGATTACTTAAATCCACAGGATCCATCGTTAAGTATTTGCTCTTTTCTGATCCATTTTCAGTAATATCTAAACCCGCATGAGCGACCGCATCCATATCACTGTGAAGTGAGGCAGGTGAAGCAGGTGAAGCAGGTGAAGCAGCAGGGCTTGGTGTTCGTGGCGGTGCAATTACATTTTCCATCTCATCTGTATCTTTACCTAATAGGTTGGGATGGGATGCTGATAAACCTAAATAATGACTCGGTGGTAAAAGTGCGGATGTTGAGGTTTGCTTTCGTAAAGGATAGTCGAATAATGAGTCACTCATATCTGCTTCCAAATAACTGTCTGCTGTACTATCGGCAATACTGGCAGTAAAGTTGTCTGTTTTTGCCACATTATTATTCTCGTATAGTGAGCCGTAACTTTGACTTCTCGGCCCTTCAGAGAAGGCTAGACGCTTTTTAAAAGTCTCGTTGACTTTTTCTATTGTAATTTCACTTTCCATGATGAGTTGTGAATTCAGTACGATGTTGAGAGATAAAAGGAATGTTAAAGTAAGAGTAAGATGACGAAAGAAAAAAAAAAGAAAGGTTAATAGAAACCCTTTTTTCTTTTTCTTTAATATTATTATTTCTGTTAATAATATGAGGAAAACTTGGTTTTATTTGGAATTTTTTTTTTTTTTTTTTTTTTTTCCAGTTTAAAAATTCTTAAATGGGTATAAGGAATATAAAACCAGAAAATAAAAAAAAAGCTATTTTGATTTTGCCTTTTACAGTGTACAGCAGAAAAAGTGATAATGTATGATCTTGTGAAACGAATGCATTTCCTGATCTGATTTTTGTTATTCATTGTTTAGTATACGCAGATTGACGTCTTTCATCGTTCGCATAGACTGTAACATAAGCTTTTTTTTCCTTACTTCAAAGGCAGATGAATGTTGGACAGGCTAGGGCCATCAATAATGCAGCTATTAACCTACAAATCAGAAGAAAATCCGTTTCGTGGAACTGTAATACTGTCACGATACTATAAACACAGTCATGCCCTTTTTTCTGTAAATGCCCAACGATCAAAAGAAAGTTTACGTGGCCCATGGATAGACTTGCTATAGTTTCAATCCGTCTTTCAAATGGGTTTATGACGTAGCCGTCATATTTTATTATTGGCATCCCTACATAATTACATCAGAGCCAATGTGCAAATTCATCGAAGCCCATAGATGTGTGCCATAGAATGCAAACTCTTCATCAACATGTATGATATGAGTTGGGCTAGCACGAATTCACAAGCTACGGATTTATACGAGCCATGGTGTTCACGAACGAAATATTCTTTCCTTATAAATGCGTGTAAGTGCCAGTGAAGTGTTATGACTGAGCTGTTGATGCATTTTTATTTTAAATCAAGGAGAAACAGACAGGAGTACCTTTCTACAGCTACATCATGTACATTTTTTGACGTGTTTAAAGAAAAAAAAAAAAAAAGTTATTTACAAATACACGTTGTACCTCTCTCTCTACTTGCTATGGTTCACTAATCATTTTTATCTTTTATAGTTGACAATTCGTATTGTTGACTTCCTTGACCCGTGGTGTGAATAGATTCTGCCAACTTTGCTTTCGCCATCTTTGTTGCTTCCATCGACACCGTTGTCAATATACGCTCCACAGGGCCCCATAAATCAAGAGCATAGATGACATAGCCGATGGTGACGGCAAATATGAAAAACATGAGATAAATAGGGCTACGAATAACAGCCATAAATTCATTCCAACCAAGAGCAATAAGCATGATGATGACCCACGTGGGCACCTTGGCAGTCGTTGCAACTACAGATCGCTTTGCTTCCAAATAGAATGCATCAGACTCTCTCTTGAATCGATTGGTGATATCAATCTGCTTGGCTTCAGTAAGGATGGTGAGCGATTGTTGAAAGTCAAAGTCATCTGTGGATTCTATTTCAAAGCCAGCATCTTCACTCAAATCCACTTTAGAAAAGACCTTCACCAACGTCAAAGTCTATTATAAAATAGTATACAGGTCAACAACAACAACAATGCAAGAAAAGGGAAACTATTGAAAATGACATACCTCATCCCTAGCCTTTTGAAAGTAGGAATCAATATCATCTTCTGGTTTCCATACTCTGGGAAGACCCATTTCATCATAACGGAACTTTTCCTCGAACCTATGACAACGAACGCGTCAGTAAGCGGCTCACACGTGCGCCGCCGCTTGTGCCATAGAATGTTACCTATCACGAAGTTTCAGCAATAATAAACTATCTGCCAATTCTTCATCCACTTTTTTACGAAGCACAATCCAAGCTTGACGCTTTAGATCTGTCACAGATTGTTGAATCTCTTCTTCTGATGAGTCAAAGCCTATTGAATAATAGGTAAGCTCTTCCCATTCATCTCACAAGTACTCTTTTGTTTCCCATACTCTTAGCTTTCTTTGCCAACATCTTTTCTCCATCCGTCACTGTATTCTTGTATGTTTGTATAATCTTATGCCACATGGTATTGTCAGGTCGATTCAAGGCGAGTGCTACTGGATCGGCTAATTCGGTTTGCATTTGTTTTTCAAGTGCTTTGTTCATCTTTTTGAATTCCTCGACACGGGCACTTGCTGAAATTTCGTTCAGTTCTTCTGCTAATACTTCTTCATCGTGGGCATAGGACCAGTCCGTTTCAGGTAATAAAATAGCTAGAGTTTTCCGTCAGCAAAATGGCAGAAAAAAGAAAATGAATATACCAATACCAAGTGCTTCCTCTATTCGATAACATGGGCTTTGGTTTCATGAGAGCATACCTTTTGCGGCAGACAAGTAAAAGTCCATTGCCTCCTTCTTACAATTCGCAACAACCTCAGCAAAATTATATCCAGGCTCTTTCAATTGATTCTTTAACTTTTCACTGAATGAGACGGATGTCTTTTTGTGAAGATTATTCAGTTGGCCAACAAAATAAACGCCCAATTGGGTATTCAGTTTCACTAGCATTTCAGCACGTTTCTTTTGGTATACGCCTTGGTTATAACGGGAAGCACTCTTGTCAAAGCTTGCGAGTGCTTGCTCTCTCATCGTTTTCATTTTCTCTCCTAAATCTGCCATAATCTGTCCTTTCTCGAGAATGGGTATCTTGAAGGGTGCAATTTGTTCTTTAAACACTTCAAAAGCAGCCTAGAGAATTCAATTACGTTCAGAAATCAACTTGAGAGTTACGTTGGATGACAAGAAAAAGCTTACATTTGAAATCTCATCACATCTATATTGAGCGAGCAATTCTTGCTGTGTGGGTAAATCGAGATCCTTGTTTGTCATGACCTTGTCCCAAATGCTGGATGCGTACATATTATAACCATCTGCTGGAATTCGTTTGTGATATTCAGGACGGAAGACATAGAAAGGATTTTCTGGATCCGTGAATCTACGCAAATAAAAAGGACACAATCATCAATTCATCTTCTTGTATTCCAGTCCTACTTATTCCCTTTCCTAAAATTTCACCTTTGGCGAAGTTTTTGAACCTCTTCATCAAACTTATCAGGTAACAAGATTTTGTGTGGAAGACCACTGAACATAAAGTCAAAGTAGTCGGTAATCTTGCAATTTTCGAGACCTTCAGGCTAGGAGGAAAAATTAAGAGTGTCAGTCTGTTACTGCTTCTCTTCAACACATCGTATCCCTTGACGATCAGCGCCCCCCTGTTTTCGAGTGAGCTTCATTTTCATTGTTCTACATGAACTCACCTTGGATAAGTTTTCCCAAACTTTCTCCAGATCGGCCCTGATGGTCTTTGCTAGGTTTTCTAATGGAGTGGCTCCAACAAAATCACGGATGACAATCAATAGTAACGTCTTTTCCTTACTAATGGTAGGAAAAATGGGTCGATGAGGAGGATGAGTATTTGTCACGTGCTATCCTATGCCAATCTTCTTTTTACCTTTTTTGATTCTGAAACAATTGTAAATTGACCTCGAACACCGTTTTTAAAAGACCTATGTTGGCACCTTGATATAAACCGACTTGATGTTCCCATAGATTGATAATAATGACTTCACTCGTGGCCATGGAAAATAAGGCTGATTTACGCTCAAAGTCTTGATCTTCACCACGTTCACGACCATCTGTACCTTCCACATCCATGACGAGAACATGCATACCTCTACCACGGGATAGCCAAATACCCTTGGTGGTTTGTTGTCTTTGATTTTCGTCCATTTCAACAAAAGAAGTGCCAAACAATCTGTTCAAGAGAGTACCTGGGGGGGGGAGTGTTGAAACAACAAGACAAAGTTTTAGTATTCAAGCAGGCAGAGCATACTCGTATAAACAGTACTGTACTTTTGCCAGTGCTTTGTGAACCAAAAACAGCCACAACATTATACTTGAAACCAGCATCTGCCAAACCCCACTTTTCCATATAAGCAGGGAGCTCCTCACTATATCAAACCCATCAACATTAAAAAGGAAAGAAAACTGTGTTAACAACGTGTACTGTTTTTGTCGTCCTTCCTCAGCTGTTCATGATGGGGGAAAAAGTCGCATGAACTGCTTCTTTTATCTATGTCTTAGAGATAAGGCTGGTACATTTACGTGAATTTCTGATTTTCGTCCACAACCTGAAGACGAGGAATATCCTTCATATCATTCTCCCAGTCTGCTATAGAAGCAGCTGCAGGCTTGATAGTGGAAAGACTGTTGTTGTCGTCTACTACTGAAGAAGGTGTCTCTTCTTGTTTCAACATGGTAGTACTGGTATGTTCTTTATCATTTTCCAAAACAGGTACAGCAGGCTCCATTCTTGTAAATAAGCAATTGGGATTGTGAGTAAAAGAGTTGAGAGCTGGAGATGAGGAACCAAAGCGAAAGGAAAAAAGAAAACAAAAAAAAAAGAGAGGACAAAACCGTTTGAATTCAATTTTATTTTGGAAAAAAATTGCTTATCTATTTTTGGTTAATGATTATAAGCGTTGGGCGGCCATTTGGGAATTTCGATCAGCAAGGCAATTTTTATTCGTTATACGTAGCGTTGCACTTACAACAGTTATCAATTTTGAATAAGCAAATATCATAGTAACTGCTTTTTTTGCCACGTGCAGATCAACCACGGCTGCGGGCATATTAATGTCGAATTCTGACCCATCAACAAATACACAATGTCAAGATTTTCAACCCCTTCATCGATTCATTTCTTAGTCCACTCAACGAGAGCATTAAGAGTTTATCATCGTTCCTGGCAAGAGATTGCTTATCAACGGCTCTGATCCTAAGGCTACACTCCTTCTTCATAAACTCGGCTTTTTTATTTTCTAGTATAAAAAAATAACATCTACAATTTTCGTTGGTATAAACGTTATATTCAAGGTTTCGTTCCTTCTGCGACGTGACCTCTTCTATAAAAGTGTCGGCATGGCTATCTTAATTTGAACCTCCTGATTCTTATTATTTTTCAAAGATTTGTCAACTTTTTCAAGCGAAATGACTACTCTTCAACTAAGGCGGTTTATTCATCTCCTTGCTCATCAACTAACTTACTAGCACCCTCTTTATTTAAAAAAAAAAATCATACTCATTTCAAAGGAAAAAATAAAAATATATACTATCTTAAAAAACAATTATGGAGGTACCAATTAAAACCAAAATCCTGTAAGACAGGAAAGAAAAATTAAGCTCTTCGTACTGAGGTTTTCTTTGGCAAGCTCACTGTATTTTTTATATAAACTGACATAAACTTCTTTTGGTTGGTTTGCCCTGTCAACTATTATTCTTCGTTAGGCTTTTTTTTTATAAAACGCTCTCTTTAAACTTGCTGGTGTGGTATAAGTGCTGAAATATCCATCCTTCTTCCCATTTTCATAACATTCTTTCCAATTCATTATTTCTACCGTCTGTTTGAATTGAAGAGCATAATCCATATCGCTTTTTGGAATACCAGTTTCAGGCAAAATATCATCAGTGTTGTTATGGTTGATCTCGGTTTCATCGATTTGCTGTATCGTTGCTTCGGGTAATTCCAAAGGTGCTGGCATCGGTGACACACATGAAGCGTCTTTTTTAAAATATTTACGTTGGCAAGTATCCGTATACAAGATTCCGTCGTCTGCGTAGGCAAGTGCGCGTTTTCTAAGAAGACTATCTGGCATAGCCCCTATTACTTTTACTAATTTTTGGAATTGCGTGTTTGTTTGATTACAAACGTCAGCCAAAGCCGATGCGATGGGTTTTACTACCTTTTCTTCCTCCATTTGCTCTTTAGCAATTCTGTATAATGTTTGTATTGTTGCATCGTCTTTATGTTCCATGGACATCAAAGAAGGTTTTTGTTTACAAAAGAAAACTCCAATTGCCAACAATGGATGAAGCGAAGGTTGTTTAAGGTCCTCTTTGATTGTATCATGATCAATAAAATAACAGTGTTCGGCCCAGTAATTACACGGGATTGCTTTGACAAACGAATGCTGCGTTGCTTCTAAGTCTGTCGAGATATATTTGCACGTTCTTTCAATACCAAATACGAGTATTACTGGCTTAACTTTATACTTTTTTTTTTACATTTAATGAGTAACTGATCAAGCGGTCAATGAAAGTTTGGTCGATAGTATGTTGAACTTCTACAAGCACAGGTGGGAAGCTAGCAGATACGATTGATGAAGCATAAAGAACATCTGATCTAGTCCCATCTAGCCAGTCTGTAGGCCGAGAAGTGTACATGTTGAGAGCCTCAGGACCTACATAAAACAAGCAAATTTATCTATATATTTGTTTCGCTTTTAACAGAAGGACAAAAGATTACTTACCAAGTAATGTTGCTACTACAATGTTAGTAACCTCTTCATTGTGTAAAATCAATTTAGACATCAAATCAGTACCGGGCAAATGTTTTGGATGTAGCTTGAATAGTAGTAGGTGTGGTATTTGACGACTTGTAGAGTTAAATATCACTTAATTAAAACAGTAAAAAGTTAACGAGATCAAACTAGTAGGTTTTTATTTTGAATCAAGTTAAGTTCAAAGAGAAGAAAAAATAACTACTGCAAAAATTTAAATATCTTCTTCATATTGCGGAACCTAGAAAGTGACAGCTGAGTTATTCTACTCAAAGAAGACGTACGTCTTCTGAACCGTAAAAGAATAGAATCCTCCCTTGAGGAGATGACGCATCTACCCGGAGCGGGTGGACTTGTAAATGTATCCATGGCTTGATCTAGTGATCATGCAACTAACCTGTTTTCCCGTGCTAACCATTATGTAGCACTGCTTGCAGGAAAATAGTATTAATTAGGAAAATGGTATTCGTGCGTGGTGTTTGAGTTGAGAGAACAGTTATTGTAAAGGATGATCACAAACTATTATCTTGTAATCATTCTTTATGCCGAAGGCAGAGAATAGTACTTATAACCTATTATACCTTGGTGTTGAATCAATATATCCTGCATGTCCATATATTAATTCTACTATATATCCCATGTCATATAGTTACGTATTACAGTAAAATAAGTAAACTATATATCCTAAATGACAACCTGTTCAGCCTTATACGAGGTAGCTAATCTCGTATAAGAATCATCACTTATTCTATATTCGTTTCCTACTCTACTTTATATTATTTCAGCAGTAATGAGGTGTGAGGATCTTGTATAATTTGTATACGAGTTCTCCACATCTCATATGATGCTGTCAACTAAACACAACACTTAATTCACGGTACTCATATATTAGAGTTTATGTAGTTTCTAATTATTTCTGGTTTGCAATATTGTATAATTCATCTTTATCCTTCATAAAGTGAATTATATCTTTAATATTTGTATATCATCTACCCTCAAATACGACAGTAGGTCCGGATCTGAACAAAAATTGAACAAAAAGAAAACTTCTTTTTCCTTTTCGCATTTATTGTAACTTTCAGCCCTATGCATGATGATGAGCAAATCAACTCAGCTATTCAATAGAGTAAATTGCCGTTGCTGTTCTATTGGGGCAAAAACAAAGTTGCCATCTTTATATGTCTGCTGATGGCACTTTAAAGCCATCTTGTCTAAAAGCATACAGTGTTGGACATTTAGTGTCCAATGACAAGAGTGTAGACGAACTGAGAGACTCCAAGCAGTAGAATGAAGAGAATCGCCATTAAATCGATCTGATTGACTGACAATGAGCTAATGGAAGCAAGCAGTTATTAATAATCAGTGATGAAAAGAAAAAAGTTAGAAAAAGATATGAAGCATCTGTACAAGAGGCTAGAGTCTCTGCTCAGAGGCTAAAGTAGAATAAGAAAAGATGACTTGAGTAACAGACTTTTAACTGTCAGGTCTTTCCGAAGCCTTTGATCATTCATGACGACCAAAAAAGAGTATTTGTAGTTCAAAGGGCATTTATCGCTTGTTCTCAAACATTAATATTTATCTTTCCACAATGGATAATGGTCTGAACTATCAGGGATAGCGAAGAGCTACACATGAGCCATATCTTGCACGATCACCAACGACACAGCATCAATGAACATCTCTTTGGACTAAACACTTTGACCGTAACATACGCTATTAGCGCTGAGATGAGCCGTCATTTATTGTTATTGTGTTTATGGTCTTTTTTTTTTGGTATATCATACATCTTTGAAAGGTTAAAGTGCGGTTACTTAATTCCTCCTCGAGTTATTCAAGCTGACTATAAGGGATGGGCAAATGCTTGAACAAGCGTCAGAAAATAAAGTTTATGTAGCTTTTAATGGCCCAAAACGTTTAACGTCTTGGTTGAGGAAATCAGAAGACACTGCAGCTCAATAGAGCATAGATAGATGCTAAGTTTGTTGCCATTTTAGTCACTAAATAAAGTCTTGACTAAGCACGGGCTCAGAGTGTAGAATGATGACAAAGATAAAGTTGCACTCAATGAGCAGTTACTCTATGTCTTTCTGTGATAGCACCTTATGCTGTCGCTTTATTTTTGTGTCGATGGACTTTCCGCGTATGGGTCATGATAGAGCGCGCTACCAAGTGTTTTCAACTTCATTGTTTATGCAAGCAACTACCATAGGATTTGATTGGCAAATGTTTCAAAGCCAGCCTCGGATACCCAAAGTGAGATGGAATAAAAAAAAGCCCAGTTGAACGGCATTTTTGTACCTTTGTTCCGGGTTTAATATTTGCGTGTCTCGATAATTATAATGAAAGCTATTGTCACTGGTGCCTCTGGTCTTTTAGGCAGACCTACTTTAAAGCAATTTCAAGATGCTGGCTGGGATGGTAAAGAAAACGAGTAGTGCAGCAAAAGAAAGAAAAAAAAAAAAAATGTATGCAATGCAAAATAATAGAACTCTAACCGGCATCTGTATAACTCGGTCAACTATGAACAGCTGTCGGCGTTGCCTTTTCTCGAGCCAACAACGGATTGATCAAGGTATGTCTGAAGTTTTTATTGTAGTACAATGCATCCACCAACGCCATCACCTTTTTTTTTACACCCTTTGCTGCATGAACGTTCACTAGTTGGACTTGACTGATACTGCTGCTGTCAAATCCTTCCTCGATGAACAAAAGCCGGATGGTAAGGAGTGTATTGACAAACTCACAAACAGAGAGAAGGCAAAATGAAATGAGCTCACGCTTTCCCTATGTTAGTTATTGTTCATTGTGCGGCTGAGCGACGACCTGATGTTGCTGACAAGGACCGTGACGCAGCTAAGCGCGTAAGTTAGGATGACTTTTTTTTTTTTTTTTTTTTTTTTCTCCCGAATTATGCAGACCGCTTATGTTCCTCTTTATGTGCTTCATTTGATGACATGAGAATAGTTGAATGTTCAAACTCCTGAATTGCTCGGAAAGCTCTGCAAGGAAAGAAACATCATGCTTATCTACATTAGCACAGATTATGTCTTTGACGGTAAAAATCCACCCTACGAAGTGGATGATAAGCCTCATCCCTTGCAATTCTATGGAGAGACAAAGCTTGCTGGCGAGGAAGCCATTCGAGCTGTGTATCCTGAAGCTGTCATCCTTCGTGTCCCTATCCTCTACGGTGTCACGGAATTCAATGGAGAGTCTGCTATCAACATTTTGATTGATGTAGTCATGGTAAGTGTTCTATGAATTTTAAAAAGTCGTCGTTCTCGGCCTCTTTAGAGCTAACCCACTGTTTAAAATCTAGAACCGTGATAAAAAAGGAACTGTAGACAATGTCGGAAAGCGCTATCCTACGAATGGTAAGTTTCTCATTGTAGAAAACAATTCACTTTAGAGTATGCCTACTGATCTTTAAAATGGTTTTTCCTCCTTTGGCAGTCAAGGATGTGGCTCGAGTACTCAAAGACTTGGCAGGTATACTTTGCGCAAATTGTGTTATACCCTATCAATCCCATTTAGCAAACTTATTATTTTCATTTTGGATTTTAGTTGAACGCCTCGAAAAGAAGAGAGATGACGTCCAAGGTATCTTTCATTTTACTGGAGAAGAAGCATGGACCAAGTGGGAAGTCTGTGGTAAGCACTTTACGTTCAAAAGAACAGAACAAGCTAAGAAATCGCTTCAAAAGAACATAGAATGAACTCACATCATTGCTTCAAACTTACGTTGTGCAGAATTGATTGCTGCTGTTAAAAAAGTATCTATTGACCATTTGACACCACAGAATACAGTTGATAAGAGTGCTTCCGGTAAAGTATACATCAATAGCTTTACTTTTCTTCTTGTGTCTTTTCTTGTCTAATACAGAATCTGCTTTTATTAGTTTCGAGACCAGAAGATTCCCACCTGTCAAACAAGCGCCTCAAAGAGTTCGGCATCGACACAAGTAGTGTAGACGTAAAGGAATGGTTCTCGCAGTATTTGACAGCTGCAAATGAATGAACAACTTTGCATAAACCATTCCGTTTTTTTTTTTGTTTGTTTGTTTGTATCTTTAAGTAATCAAGAAAAGAGATAGATACGTAATTATGTGTTCATAGTAAAACATGCAATCATCAAATGTATTCTCTTCTTCATTATTGTAAAACTGAAAATACATAAAACTGCTTTTAATCAAGGGTACCGATCAAGACCGTCTATTCGACGATACATGTCAGTCATTCTAGAGCAAATGGTTACACGTTGGAACCATAAGTGGAGAGGGGTGGAGTATGCTGAAATGCCTCCCGCTTAGGGATTTACATTATTAAGATGGACCGAGCCCATTTTTCACTGATTGTCATGACAGCATTGTCTTTTAAAAGTTTCAACGATGGTAATACCTGCTTGTGATAAGTACATAATTTGCAGATTGAAAGCAAACACAACCATACGATAGGCCTTGAAGTTGTATAGAGGTATTTCTGTGATTGTCGTGAAAGATGAGTGTATACAATCATAGAGACCCATTTAAGAAGTGACTACTAGCATTACCATTTATCGCTACCGATGTTATATTCACTATGAATAGCATTGCTCATGATGCAGTATAGACCTTCCTGGTCAATAAATCTTTGAAAAACTACAGCAAACTTCAGTGATAGTAACAATATGATTCAATGGTAGGCTCAGCGACTAAATGTGTGAAAACATCGGGCAATAGGAAAGAGTGCAAGTTAATCTGATTGCATTAAATCAGAGACAAACTTTTTTTTTTTTTTTTTTTTTTTTCTGATTTAACAAAATACCAACGTTATGATTCGCTGTCCTTTCTTTTATAGAATCGACTATATCGCTGCTGAGCAGTTTTATCTGACACGGCTACCTTCAACAACGGACTTTATAAACTAGCACACTGTAGACAGCAGGCCTCTATGGTGATGTGGTTGCATTTCGATCAAATCATAGTGAATATTTTCTGTTTACCGTTGATGCCACAGCCAATATTCGCGTATGATGCAAGTGTAAATTGACTGGGTATTTTGACTATTTTATCCACTAAACTCTATGCACAAATTGCTGTTTGCAGGAAACAGTACGACTTCCAAGGCAGCTAATATGGGAAGTCTAACTTTTACTATGCCAACTTGATCCGTTTGTTTAGACAAGAGCTTCGCGATATTTCATCTTAATTCTTTGAGCATGAAATGACCCGACAATTGGCTTTTATATTGTACTCCGCCTTTGAAAACACACTATTTTTTCCCGCAAAATTGGACCCATTTTTTATTTTGTGCTTTCTTTTTTCTTTTTTTCCTTTTTGACACTATTTTAGAGTTACACAGCAGATTATGTCAAACCCATTTGAAAGCAATCCATGGCAGTCATCAAATACAGGAGGTGGTGGGTCAGGGCCGATCTACGGAAATGCTTACGATAATGAACCTACCAATGGATATAGTTCCTATAATAACAACAATACTGCATACAACCCATCAGCGACATATAATAGCCAATTCAGTACAACAGGATACAATAATGCTTGGGGAGATGAATCGAACAAAACGCAGTACGATCATAACCACGCCTATAACCAGCAACAACCATCCGCTTATGGTCAACCACCTCAATCGTCCTCTTTTTTGTCTCCTCAACAACAACCTGCGTATGCTTCTCCATCACCACAGATTCAATCGCCTTATGCAACCCATCAGCAGGCTCCGCCTTCTCCCATAGGTCCTGCTGGTGGGGATGCTTATCAATTTGCTGGTACTCGTTACGGTAACCAGCCACCAGCAGCAGCAGCCAGTGCTTATTCCAATATTCCAGCCGCTTCTCCTCCACCCGATAAATCAACGCATCACGCAGCAACAACAGCAACAGAAACTACTACCTCCGTCGGACCAGATCCTTGGAATGGAGAAGTTTATCATACTCCCAATAGATATCGTTTTTGGTTGCGTTTTGTCGTCTTGATCACAAGTATTGGTCATTTAGGTTTCGCAGCAGGTGCACAACCTGTAAGTAGTAATATGAGTCGCTTTGGAAGCATTTCGGTGATGGATGGACTGACTGTTCTCTTCTTATGCTTGTCATAGTACTCTCATGAAAAGCCCCCTTTCTCAACAACAGCATGCTTTTATTATTTATTCGCAGTGGTAAATGTTTATTCGATGGTGTCAAGCCGTGCATACATGTACATTAGAATTCTCATTTAGAGTTTTTTTTTTTAATCTTTTTCTTTTGTTTTGGCACTGAATTACCATGCATTTTGTAGGCAGCGGCATCCATTGTATGGGCCTTCTACCATGTCATGTTTTATTGTTATAGAAGACTCTTTAAGAAACAAAAGATGAATCGACCTATTATGTTGGCTATCGATCTATTATTTGCAGTGCTTTGGGGTATTGGTATCATTGTAGAAATTGCCAAGTTTAGATGTGGTCTGACAGGTAAATTCTGTGCGTTCTACAACGTCAGTATCTTTTGGGGCTTTGTTGCCTTTGTAGCCTATATCGTTTGTTCAGTTTGGGATCTTTATGGTGGTTGCTGCACACGACGAAGAAAGTAAAAAAAAAAGCTTGTCTCTCATATATAGATAGATCATGTCAGCATTTGACAACCTCGTTTTACGTACAAAAAAAAAAAAAAAAAAAAAAAAAGCCTATTTTACGCTTATGTATATACTCCACATACGTACATTTTCTTTTTACTTTTTTAAAAGCATTATAATCAAACTACATGTATGGAAACATAGTTTTTGAAATAGTTTATTGCTTTTTTTTTAATTTTTTTTTTTTTTTCATTATTTTGAGGCCTTGATGGAGTGGCATTTTGGATTGTTGATCAGTTAGTGTCAATGATAACGAGGGCGAAATATGTACAAAAGGAATTAGTGAATATAAAAATATGTATAAATAGAGTGTAAAGAAAAAAGGGCTACAGGCCCATATCTTTCAATTCTTGGATGATATCTTCTTCTGATAAGGAATGACGGGAATGTTGACGATTCTTTAATGCTTTAATAATGCTGCTGGACGATGCAGACTTTTTACATTTTTTAAATATACAATGGCGTTCCGCAGTTTTCTGTTTTATAGTTTTCCGCAGTAAAGCATCTAATGCCTTTGCATGCTCTGCCAGCGGATTTATCAAAGCTGAGGCTGCGGGTTTTGCCATTTGAAGACTGGATCTTCTTGCAGCACCCGCAGTCGCAACAGTGATAGACTGTAGATGTGCATTGTTTTGTTGTTGTTGTTGTTGTTGCTGATGCTGCTGCTGCTGCTGCTGCTGCTGCTGTTGATGATGGTCTAAATATTCTAAGGATGCATTCAATTTCTTTGAAAAAAACATGTCCAACATAGAAGGAGCTTGCGGTGAAGGTGGGGGTGCATGTAATGGTTGTGTTAATCTAAATTCTCGTTCAAAATTATCCAAGATACTATCATCTTTGTAATAAGAGTGCTCTTCTTCATCTTCAATTTCTTCTTCTTCTTCTTCTTCTTCTTCACTAGAGTCCATCGGTGATCTCTTTTCAATTGGATGGTTACGACCAATGCTGTTACTGTTGTTACTCATGTTATTGGCATCCGTCATACTCGTACTAAGGATATCGTCCATTGAAAATGGCGAATTGTAGTACATAGTTTCGTCGTTGATATGTAGCAGATCTTCATTGAGATCCTTATCAATAACTATGATACTCATTTCACCAAAAAGATCCACTAACTGAAAAGATGAATGAAGATACGACTAAATATCTATAGAGAAGCTTTCCAGAGAATTTCAAAAAATAAAAAAGAAAAAAAAGAAGCGAAAAGGTAAAACAAAACCAGCAAATTTTTTCTGGGAAATCCGTTCTGAATGAGGTGTCTCACATCCACCAATGATTGACCGAGAGGGTTGAGTTTAAAAAATGCTGACCCACCTTACTGTAAATCATTCCTTTAGTCTGCTTATGAAATATACTTTCGGAACATATTCAATCAAATGCATGCAGTTGAATCGCATAAAAATGAAAAAGACACGTAGGACAAGTCAAACGGGGTTATCAATAAAGGTGTATTTTACGTTTCCAACAGCTTACATTCCACAGTAAATACAATAAATATATATATTTGTACAACCATCATCCATTGATTGTCATTGGTATAGCTTTTTTTTTTCTTTTCTTTTGTCGGCGCTATTGTTTGCTTATGGCTGAACTAGGCAGTTATAGCAGATCTACGTCGAAATGTCAAACGTACATAATCTCAATGATAAACCAACTGTCCAAGAAACAATAAAAAGGCTATCTTCTGGTTTTAGTTTGAACAGTAGTCATCACTCTGACCATAACCATGCTGATGGCACATCAACAAAAGACGACAAATCGCTAAAGATTGCTACCTTTTCTTTACAAACCTATTTGAAAGTAAGCTCATGATAGGCAAAGAAGACACAAAGCAAGAAAAATAAACACTTTATTTGCTACTCTCTTCAAAGGACAGAGACTTTGCTGTTGAATTTCTGGAAAAGGATGGTCTCCAATCTTTATGTGATATCATTCTGAACTCCAGCGGAAATACTCTCGCTTATGCACTGAATTCTCTTTTGTCACTGATGGAGCACGAAATTGGTTGGGACTCCTTGGATATCAAATTCATCACCTACATTGGACATATCGTTGTGAACGAGCAATTGGCTACTATTGCTAGACCAGCCACAGCCATTTTACTCAAGTTGATTTGTGCTACTGCTACTGCAAATAACAGCAGTCATAATAATAGTAGTAGTACCGGCAAGGATGTCACAGCAGGAGTCACAACAGCAGCAGCAGCAGTAGCTGATAATAATAATAATAACAAGAACTGTAAAAAAATTGAATGCTACGGTTACGCTACAGTACACAGTGTGATTGAAAAAGAGACAAAGCTGATACAAACATTAGTGGATAGACTGATGAGTCAGGAATATTTACTTTCCATCATCAGTATGAATTTACTCATAGCTATGATGAAATATGTTACAGATGAGTATATTACATTCTTATCCAACGAATACGACAAAGCAAATTTAAGAAAGATGATATTGGTAAATATTCCATCAGAAAAAAAAAAGCTATCCGTTCACCCGGCTTACATGAAACTGCAATATCATTTTTAGAGACTCATGAAGAATCACCCGTCCCAAGAGATGAAACTTTTGATACTTGAATATCAAACGGCGTTCATAAAAAATGTCCACAGGCGCTATAATAGGCCTGTTTCCGCTCAGAACGCAAGCTTTACAGCCATGCTAAATGAAATATTGAAAGCCTCGACGGTAGCGGCAACAAAAGCAACATCAGACGTACATGCTGCTTATAGTCAGACTAAAGGCTGCTGGAAGAAGATTGGTTTCTCTGTAAGCCCCTCCTGCATTATTCTAACCTCGTCCTGTCTATCATGGGGTTTTTAATGCTCCCTCAACTCTTCTTTTTTCTAGTCAGAAGTGCCACAAAGAGAGTTCATCAGGACTGGCCTGCTAGGCTTGGAGCAGATGCATTCCTTCATAACCAAGCATAAAGAGGCATTCGATACTTTGTACATAGATCAATTGCACCGTCCTGATAACAAAAAATGCCCATTTGCAAGAGCTAGTATAGAAGTGACAGAGCTTCTATGTCGTCATTGGAGTATTTCTGAGAGTAAGGATGAGTTCAGTGGATTAGACAAAAGACTTTCATTTTTTAGGAAATACTTTTTTTTTTGGAAGGCTAACCCTTCATGAGTTTTTTATTACAGACACGACGATAGCTGACTTTCAAGCCCTACTTTTAAGTTTTGATCATATTCATGCCACCACGTTACAAACATACTTTAGGATCTTTCGAGATATGGAAGCGACCAATTCTGATCTACCGAAAGTATCAGCATTAGCAAGAAGTCAGTTAAGGGCTGTTTTGAATGACAGTACAATCAATGATATCACTAGCTTTGATGAGACCATGTTTAGTACACCTTATGAAAGAATCCGCGATAGAAGACTGAAAGAGTTGGAATGGGCTGACGACTTGTTAGGTAGAGATGCTATAAGGTAATAGAAAAATGCTACGAAAGATTAAACAAGAAAGATAGAGTTGCAGTGATTCTAAAGTGCCCCTTTTGGGGACGATGGGCTGTTTATTGTTTATGGTGTATAGCAATCTACGTTCCAGATTATCAAAAGAATCGTTTGAATTTCTTAAAAACCAACGTATCCATTGTTTATTAGAGGGTTGCTGGTTTCCATTGATTGCTTCAGCTTCGCATCAACAACGTTTATCGGTTATGGGTGGCAATACAATCAACAGTAGTATTTTACCGTCTGGATTGACGCCCTCCTCTTTAGCTATCCATTCGGGAGTAGGGTCAAGCATCAACGTCGCCGGAACGCATCTTGGTAACAACCATCATCAAGGAAGTGGAGCCAGTGGTGGTGGGGGATTCAGGCGATGGCGCTATTACAAACTAAGTCGGTCCAAGCAGTATCTTATGTATGGTGATTTTTCAGACAAAATCATGCCCGTTATCAATACATATGACAGTCTGCCAAACCATATCGATTTAAGTGAAGTGAGTGAAATTCGAACGATTCGTACTTATAGCAACAGTAACAGCAGCAATACCAACCCACTGTCCCTACCACGTTCATCCTCTACACTCATCAACAGTAATGTAAATAGCAGTAGTAGTCATATATTAGGCTCACATGTATCGACGTCATCAGATACCTCTACAGAGACAGCAGCTCAGCAAAATAGGGCGTCTTCATTTGCGCTTTACAGTAAAGAGAACAATAGACTGTTGGCAGAGTTTTATTGTTCCTCAACGTCACAAGCCGCAGAATGGAAAGACGGATTCAGTATGCTTTTGTTCAACCGATTTACATCAAAAGAGACAGCTGAACTGTTTCATACGCTAACGGAAGTGGGTGTGAAAGCTAAACTACTACAGATTGCCGGTGATAGAATAGAAATACCCCATTCAGCGCCCGAAATCCCACCTGTTCCTCCTGGGTTAGGCTCCAATTTCTTTTACAATTCTGTTGACACTTGATATGCTCAAGTATTCCTCCGCGATTAAAATAGATGGTTAATGAACGAAATTGACCAAGATACAGTTGTACATAATTTACGTGTTAACGAGAAGGTTATTTGAAAGACATACAAAGATACTTTGTAATATATTTTGTAGCCGAACTTTGAAAAAAAAAAGTTTCTATAAAATAGAATGGCTCTTATTATCGTTTGTCATATTAGCCTAGCCACCATCGTTGAAGAAAAACACAAGGAGAGACATTTTAAATATTTGGACACGTTGTTGACATTGAACAATAAATAAACTAAAAAAGAAAATTTTGGCATCTTTGATTAGATTTGAGAACGCCAGCAAAGATGGTAACAGTGGTTAAATCGATTGTTTCTCTACCTTTTGTGAAGCAACTTGAGAACTATCCGAGCTCAGAAGAGCCGAGTTTTTTGGATGTACTGAGTAATGAGTTATCCATATAAGCTGCATGATGAAAAATAATTCAATTTGACCTTGCTTAGTTTTATCATGGATGCGCTGTACCTATATTTATTGCATGATATTTTTAATGGCTAGTTTTATAGAAACGTTGCACTCGACAGGCAGATCATTGCGTGCAATAGCCCATAGTCAAAATAGCTGATCTGAATTTCAAAAATCAACACCCCGCTTTCTTGACTGAAAAGAAGCATAGAGGAATTCCATTCGCTGCTTCTGATTTTCGACCCCACCCTTGAATTTCTTCACGGAGCTATTGCTTTTCTTTTTTATTGCTTATCTCACTGAGGCATTTCATAGATTCTTAATTGTCAAATGTTTTCCTCAACATTCCTCAAACGCACTGCCGTCTTTAGTAGACAATTATCAACACAGCCTCTGAAACCGCCAAAAACGCCTATCGATCTTGCTCATTTAGCAGATAATCCGGGAGCTGTCACTCAGGTACAAATTTTTGTTTGACCTATAAGGGCAATATAAGCATGTTTTGTTCAGTAGCGAAATCCACAGTTAAACAAATTGAAGCAGCACTGAGTATCTTTCATTATAATTACAGCCAATTCGTGTGGGTCGTGGTCCAGGTTCCGGCAAAGGCAAAACCTCTGGTCGAGGTCATAAAGGTCAAAATGCAAGATCAGGTAATGGTAAGCCTGTGCCTTGGTTTGAAGGTGGTCAAACGCCTTTAGTTAGACGCATACCCAAGCGTGGTTTCAACAATATGTAAGTTCTTTCCTCTTCCAGAACACTCACTGTACACCATGCGCTAAAACAGTGATTCATCTAATCAAAAATCAGACACGGCAAAGAATACCAAGAGGTTAATCTGGATCGTTTACAACACTGGATTCAAACAGGCAGAATCGATGCTTCACAGCCTATCACCATGAAACATTTATTAGACTCACGATGCATACACAAAATTGAGGATGGCGTCAAATTATTGAGCAACGTGAGTAGCCGATTAGAATAAACCAATCGAGGACTATCAGACATACTGAATATGCACTTTATAAACTGTTCGTATTAGGGCGCTGAAACATTTAAGATTCCTATTACAATTGAAGTATCAAGAGCATCACAAAAGGCAATTGAAGCTGTAGAAAAAGCGGGTGGAAAGATAGTGACACGCTACTATAATGCTTTAGGATTAAGATCACTCATTCACCCTGAAAAATTCACTGTCTTGCCAAAATTAGCTCGACCCCTGAGGAAGGAAGAAATCAGTAAGTTCCAATGCGTTACCTGCATAAATACCAATCGATATCAGTTATACTCAGACAAGGCATTTTCTTTATAGATTACTATTCTGATCCTAAAAACAGAGGCTACTTGGCCCAAGAAGTGTAAAGTAGAAGTTTATGTGTCAAACCGAAAATAAGTATTTAAATGTATTTCTTTACAAAAATTGATGTACTATATTTGACAAAAGTAAAAAATATGCTCAACAGTGCTTTCATTCGGGAATAAATCCTATAAATACATACTTTCTGTTCAAAGATCACGCATAACAACATTCAATTATCACAGTTGTCAGCCCGTTCATGTACCTGTTGAGCGATATATGTCCCGTTTCAGCGAATCATACTTTTGAGATGTATACCGCAAGCATCATTGTCATTGCTAAGATTGTTGCTATACGAATGTTTTCAATGTTTCAGCCTGACTTTCATCTGATTATGCACGCTGAATGTTAACTTTGGCAAAGCATTCTTTTGCCTTGCTTTGCTTCCCAAGTCTTTCGAAACTCTCACCTAAAGACATCCAAGCATATGTATCATCTCCACACAAATCACTCGCTCTTTGATAGTAATGTAGTGCATCTTTGATAGCTTTCATCATCTCATAGGCTCTACCCAAACCAAAATAAGAACGATAATCGTCCTCTTTGATCGCTATATTTACATCAGCAGGAAATCAATGTTAGTTCGTTTTTAATCTATACTGTTTACTGTAGCCGCATTTTAAACGTTACCTATAGCTTGAGTGTAGGCTTTTACGGCAGCTAGAGGTTTAGATAGTTCCAGATAATTATGGCCTAGGCCTAACCACGCCATATGATTATCCGGTTGCACCATGATGGCTCTCGTGAAATAATCATTGGATTGACTAAATTGGTTCTGTATCTTGAAATAATTGCCTCTGATAATACATGCCTCTACAGTACCCTCGTTGGTGCTTGTACAAATATCGGCCAACTCTTTCAGTTCTTGCTTATCACTTGTATGAAACAATAAGCTGGAGTATATTTCCATTTCACTCATTCTCGCAGGGAACATAGCCCTCAATTCCCGAAATACTCTTGCTGCTTCAATATGATCTAGATAAGGTCGGAAACGGTTATGTCAAATAATGTAACTGCAATAATCACCAAAGACAGCTGTCCAGCAACACTTACCTTTCTTAATGTACAAGTATTTAGCCCATTCGCCTATCATGTAAGGACTGTTGCGGAAATAATATTGCTTCAAGTGTATAATAACTTCAGCATACAGATCAATATTGAGCTCAAGGAAACTGCATATTCTTGCCAGAATCAGATTAACCATAATTTTGACAGGGGTTTCAATAAATGGATCATCCATCAATCTAATTTTTAATAGTATCTGAAAGTCGGCATATTGCTCGTAATTGTATACTGTTGATGCCAGCTCCAGCCACGCTGACCAATTATAGGGATAACCACGTATCGACATTATCAGTACCTTTTTAGCTGTGGCTTCTAAAGTATTTGTCTCCTCTTGCTCTTGTTTTTGATCTGGATAGTGATGATGATCTTGATGTAATCGTCTCTTGTGCTGCTTCAATAATACTACGCCGTAGATATACAATCCAAATGGGTCTAGTTTTTTTTTATTAAAAAGTCTTTCTAGCTCTTCGGATAATGATTCCAGTTCTGTAATGTCAGTTGCCATTGCTGAAAATATATCGTGGCCATTTGCTAATCTATCAAAGGTTATTCCTTCACTTTTCTTTTCGAATAACTACATTGAATGTTCAATTAAACGGCCTTATGTAAAAAATATTCTCTCTTCACTCGTTTGACTACCTTATATTCTGAGTAAAACCGTAAAAACGTAGTTTTAGGATGCATGGGTTCGCCTAAAACTTCTATCGCTTGCTTATAATCGCGATTTTTGAATAATGATAGTGCAAGATGGTATTGGTCTGATTCATCTGCTGACATTCCTATCGATAACAATGCTTCACGGTCGGGTTTTTCTACGTCGCTAGTTTTGCATTTGCCTGATCTAATTGGATCGTAGCCAATCACCATTTCAAGTGCCCTGGAAACAAAAAAATAGGTGCATTTCTATGGTTTTAGCCGCGTAATAACCATAAGTATTTTGCTATATCTCCTGAGATAGAATACATCGCTACCATACCATAAAGAAGCTTCTATCATGCCGCGCTCAGAACAGATATAAACAGCCTCGTCCAAATCATGCACAAACTGTTCTATATTATTCTCTATATCTTGTATCGATAACTCAAACATGATTTCAACTGTATATCAAGTGTTTAATGAAGAAAAGCAATGGATATTGAAAGGAGTGAAAAGAGAGAACTTGAGAAAAGAAAATGAAAAATAAAATGCCGACCTTGGATCTCGAAAAGAAGGAGAGCGGAGAAAAAATATTTATTTTTCGGTTCTGATTTAGACGTTTTTAGATAAAAATTGAATTTTTTATTAACAAAACTTCAGACAATTATTCTTTTAAAATTGGGACATTTTCAGTAAACTATCCTTGGTACGGTACGGTACGCTTTTTTATTTTTGGGCCCACTTCTTTCTGCACGCATCTCTCCCTTCAGCGTGCCTGAACCAACCCTCAAAATTCTCACGAGTAACTGGTTTTTCAGGCTTCTACAAAACGTGCTATCAGAGCATTATTACTGTCTAATTGAGTGCCTTTGGTGTTATTTTTCAACCTTAGCCTAGCGCTCACTTATAAAGTCAACAACTAGCAAATAAGATAGATGAAAAAGAGGCTTTTACCTGCTTTTGTAAATGAGTCATATTTCTGTATTCTTATTAATTGTTCAACATCTCGCTCAATCTATAATCTTATTACTTCAATACAGTTTTTTTTTTAAAAAAAAAGAGAACCTTTCACTCTATTCTTGTTTAGCTCTTCCAAAAGCTCATATAGTAATGCCTTCTCAAGAAGCTAAGTTATTGTGATGTCTCTAATAATCCCTTAGTCCAAATATACGCAATAACCTTATGTGTATTATCTATTTTCCCCGTATCACTCATAAGGTCTCATACGTGTAATTTCTCTAAACAAACCATTCATCTCAAAAGATATAAAAGAGACCCTAATGTTAAATCGAAATAAAGACAATCAATATCTTAGTCTCGCTACTTGACTTAGTCTATCATAATCCTTGAACTAATAAGATTTACAAGAAGCCTCAATTCATTTTTTTTTTCTTTTTTTTCCATTGCTAGTGTTTTTGAAAGTGGTATATAAATAATGTGTGAATTTCATTGACAAGAAACGCCTATGAGCCCTTTAAGAATTAATTGTAGTTTGATTGTAAATTTCTTCCTGGTTGCGATGTTGAAGAAGCGCATCTGATTGATGTAGCGTTGTTGGGAATGGCAAAAGCGGTCTTGGCTCTCTACTTCGGTTCAAAACAAAAACCTTCTGTAAATTAGACTATATCAATAACAAAGCTGTTAACAGCAGCTTTAATGCAACAGGTGCGCTGTGTTTTAATGGCTGAGCACACAGTAATAAGCTGTTAACAACTCAATGTTAAATAATATTAAGAAAAGCTCGGGAAGCTGAAATGCTCTAAACTTTATGAATTAGACATGTGTACATTTTATTCAAGTTTTTGCGTTCCAAACCCCTCTCCATGAGTAATGTAAGTCAAACGGAGAACCTCGGAACAAATAATGTCAGAAAGTAAAACTTCCTGGCTACTAACCACGTTGTTTTCCTCATTCTCACGTTCAAGTTTTT
The DNA here is from genome assembly GCF_025528875.1 of Mycotypha africana. Lineage (NCBI taxonomy): Eukaryota > Fungi > Mucoromycota > Mucoromycetes > Mucorales > Mycotyphaceae > Mycotypha > Mycotypha africana. The sequence goes on from NW_026515730.1 coordinate 1,839,720, forward strand.
GTAACACAGCAAAAGTCTTTGCTAGACAAGTTTATATAGCCGTTCATGTAGGAATTGTAATATAGCTCAAACAATTGAAAAATTATTACCTTCACATTAAAAAAAAAGTCTAACAGTGAGACTGATGATTGTTGGATTCGCTGTCTGTCTTCTGTTACTTCAACTTTGTCCTCCAAAGCAAACTGATAGATGCCATTGCTGATATACTGAGCTGACCAGCAACGAATGTGCTCATCTATATTTAGGGTTTGATCGGTTGGTTATTTTCTTTTTTTTTTTTTTTTTTCTTGTCCATCCTTCTAACTTTGTTGTCTTACCGCTGGCCAGAACAAAGAAAGGCTTTCAGATTTCGGAGAGTCTCAGGTATAGCACGATTAAAGTGATCGGCAGTACTTTTGAGCATGGCGAGGAGAGCGAACATACCTTTGTTGTTGTCGAAGCAGATTTTCCTCGTGTCCTTGTTTCGGAAGTGACCGGACGTCTCCAACAAGAGAACCTCAATGTCATAAAAACCGCGTAGCCGAATTATGCCATCAGCATTGTGTACTTTCCTGCGGTCGACTTTTGAGCCTTTTAATTCCAGCTGTTCGATTATTGCGCTGAGAGGTTCTTTACCGCGTACGTAATAGGATTCAAATTGCGTGGAAGGGGAGAGAAGGTTAACAATGACTTCGAGGCAAGGATGAAGCACCTCGTAGTTGAAGGTCGCCTCCGAATGTGTCTTCGAAGGCGACTTGTTGGAATGTTTGCTTATTATTGGAAATTGATAACAGTTACGAGTCAATGTCCATGAACTTTGTATGGTTATTATTCTTCGGATGAAAAAGAAAAAGAAGAAAGATCAATAGCTGGTGGTATTTCATATTATTGTGGGGAAATGTTGCTAGTCATTAATTTCAAGTTCAGATGCTTCTTGTGTTATACATCAATCCTCTATCTTGTTGTATGTTGTACATAAGCTGTATTAGATGCAATATAAATAGACAGTGGTAGAATGTATTGTCTATCTGGTTGTACGTCCTCAAGTATTGTAGTTGTTATCTCACTAAACACGTCATTGATAACCATGTTAGCCTTATTAACCTAAAATGAGTATGTACTTTTAGGAATAAAAATGCTGTCGTGCCTACTAACTGAAAAGATTCTCTTCACAAATCTACATTCGGATTTGTGCTCTGTCAGACTTCTGGTATACTCAATGATATCTTCCAATTCGGTGAAAGCCTATAATAAAGTAAGCTATTGATTCTCGAATACATATATACATATATATATTTATTACGTTATACAGTAAAGTCTCAATGAAGCTCTTCAGTTGCGGAATGTGTGTACACATAGGAAGCCTTGGCTTTGGTTTTTTTGTGATCTTAAAGACCCCATTTTGAAAAGCTAGGGCAATTTCTGTTGTATGTTCTTTCAAACTGCCAAGAAGGGGGTTTCTAGGACCTTCAGTAAGATCAAGACTAAATGAACGGAAGAATATTTTAATTAGATAATAAAGCAGGAGAATATTGTTTTAATGTATTTACAAATGTCTTGTTGTTGTCTGGATGAACCCGAAGTCAGCATGTTCAAACACATCAAAGTCTATCGGATTTCCATAAGTATGAAGAACTGTTCTAATTGACTTGGCAGAGGGAGTTGTACTTCTGAAGGCGTCCAATAATTTTTCAGTATGCTTTGACAGTTTAACATCATCCAAAGAGGAAGCTTTCATGATGCCTTCATATTCATTTGCTTCCTTTAACATTCTGATGACATTATCTGCAGTGAGGTCAATGATTCCTAAGAAACCAACTCTATTTTTTTTTTTTGGAACAATTATATGAGTGAAATTTAGGTTTAGCTTCAATTATTATGATTACCTATCCGTGTATGACTCGATAGAGTGTTCCAATATTGAATCGATACGATAATTTTGTGGTGAATCTGAAAGTTCGTCTGCGTTTTCGCCTGCGTGTTTGTCAGTGTGTTCGTCTGCGCGTGAATTCGAGCAATTTATGCCCTAGCTGAATTCACGCGCATCATTCATCTATCAATTTTAGCATGTTAAATACGCAGCTCATAGGATATTTTTGGTCACGTTCTGACCTCTGATTCATATAACAATCTGAGAAACAATTCAAACTTACTGCCTTAACCAGTTCTGTGCTGGAACAAATAAGATTCCAGGCACACTGGGACAAATATCATCAGGCACACTTCAACCTTACGTAAATGCGGATATCTCGCAGTGGCCTTGTACAATTCATCTAAATTCTAAACCGAAATAAAACCATACAAGGACTCTTGTTCGGTCTCGCTGACTAACTTAGTCTCTACTTAACTTGAATTATTATTTCTGATATCAAGAGATATCACACTTTTCTCTTCAATTTACCTGTTCTGTCAGAGACACAAGATTTTCGCAAATTGTATGGTTCATTTCAGCTGCTGTTTTTTGTTGTTAACGAGTAACAACCTCCTTTAATTCTTATTGATTCTTTTCCTTCCAGTATTTTTTATAAGCAATACCGCAGGAACAGCATGAACAGTTTCCTTTCCGCTTCTACTCAATTAAAAAGTAAAACAAAAGGTATTTTACTAAATCCATGTTTTCTTGGTTTGTAAATACTATTCGCACCTTGAACAAATTCTTTACCTCAAGTACAATAGCAGTGAGTTGGTTTGACTAATCTTTTGAAAGATTGTCCAACATATCTGAGTGATGGTTTTTCATCCAGCCCCATTCTTCTGCGAATGAAAAATAATCAAGTGGTGATTCACTAGTTGTGAGGGACGCTTTAATTCACTCTTTGTATTTGTAGTCTTTTTCGTATTCCTCTAATTTTTATCCTTCATGAGATAAAAGAACAAAGAATAAAAAATCTTATTTCCCAAGCTTAATATTTGCATTTAACCATCAGAGGTTAAGAGGCTCAATTAAGCAGTTCAAGTCACATTTTTTCCTTTAAATTATTCGCTTCTTCTATGGATGCAACTGTTAACAAAGCTGCTGCAATATCTACATGTTTCCACCAAGAAATCAATTGATGCAGTTTTGTACCCTCTACAAAGTTCATCAAGGGGGGCTCCTGTCAGTATTTAGGCTTGAGAACTTGTTGGCCAAAGTCTTGTCGAGTATTCAACTATTGCATTAGGGATGTAGGCTTTTGTACTTCCCTTCCATGATAATGAAAGATGACTTAAGGGTTTATTATGTTTTTTTCTAGTGACATTAACTAACTAATCAAGTATTTTGTCCAATTACCTATGAACTATAACTACCAAGAACAAACTATAGTCATCTCCCTTATAAGCTACTTTTACAACTTTTTTTTTTTGTTTTTTTTTTTTTTGTTGTACTCCTAAAATATGAAATAAAGACTATGTTTCTGTAAAGAAGGACGAGTGATTATTGGTATCACTAAGTGGTTAATTCTTCTAACAATGAATTTACGTTGAAAAAATATTCAATTCGAATAAGTTACATAAAGGGTAATAACCTTATAAAAACACTTCTTTTTATGAGTTTGGAGCGAGTTACCTCACAACGGCTTCATATTCGTTTAAAGTTGCCAATGTCTCGATCCTTTAGAATCCCACAAAGACCTAAAAATCCCTTCTATTTTTGTATGGGAGAATCACACCGGTTTTATTTAAAGTCATCTTATTGTCGTTATGAGGGACAGTAAAGCGCATCGGAATGGTGAGGGGACGGCGGAAGCAAGGAACGGTAATGCTGTGGGCTGTAAATTGCAGTATCTGGAATAGAACTTTTCGTGGAGAAAAAGAAGACCAGAATCGGTTGCAGATCAATATAGTCATCAGCAGTGGATAGGGTAGGTGGTTCGATGCGTTGGGCGGGTAGACATTGATGATGCAGAAAAGGTCGTAGTTGCATTTGACCGGACCATATCAAGCTACGTAGAAGGTAGGTGAGGTTTCGATGACCGATAACCTCATCGGCATTCCGTAGTCAAATTCGTAGTTGGGCAAAATCATAGGTAAAACGTCCGTAGTACGGATATCTCTCACGCCAGGGTGTTGACCCACTAATCGAGACAACAGGTGGGGATCCGTCTCAGGGGATTGAAGAACGTCTAGAATGGATAAGGGGAGGGTTGTAAAAGGATTCAGAGAACTAGTTCGAATAGAAAAGGAGGTGGAGTCAATCGCGTGTGTGAATATTTTAAATATATTCATGAACGACAGATGAGAGCCCTGAATCATACGAGGAAACCACTGAGCTCTGCGATAGTTGGGAAATAACAGATAGTAATGAAAGGAAGGTAGTATTGTGGATTTACAAAACCATTTGAAGGTATAAAGCAAATATGTCATGACTACAGTTAGTCGAGAGGAGTCGGTCGTACGCAGTAATAGGCCTAACCAACGCCATACAAGCGCAGATTGTTGAAGGTTAGGATCGAGTGTAGCGAGACCCCCTTGAGAGCGAGGGGAAGTTAGTTGTTCCAAGGAGAGCTTTGGGAAAATTCCGCGGTTGATAAAGGCGGTACCTACCTGGCGAAGTTTGTGGAGCTGATTTTGGTTGAAGGGTGTGAGGCGCAAAACATACCACAATTTAGAAAATAGTAAGCTATTGACAATGGTGGCACGTCCGCGAATCGATAGCTGACGTTGCGTAAAAATCCTTTCTGTGAACATATAGAATAGAAAATCGCTGGTGCTGAATTGTCTGACGCGTGGTTTTGTTTGGTCTCTCTAACCTGGTGTGCTGTTAGTGCTATCAAGACGGGATTGGGCTGCCATCAGGCTTTTCATGTTATACTTCAGCTGATGGTGCTCGGAGCCTCTTTAGAGTTCTCACATCTATAGTTTCCCTTTTTTAATTTTTGATTTTTTAGAGTTATTAAAACAGCCCAACCTCTTTCTTATTTTTTTCCCTCTAATTTCCCCCAACTCATAATAAACCTTATTATATTTTTATATTTCTGTTTTCCATCACATGTGCAATTTCTAGCCAAAGTCAAATTGCACAAAAGGGACGGGGCCTGGCGAAAAAGTAGTAAACGATCAATAAAATAGACTAATAGAGTTTAGCTGCACATCATCAATTCGACCTTTTACAAAGCCAACAAAAGCAGGTCAGATTTACATAGAAGATATCTACTACTCATTAAGCGGACGTCGGACTTGTGTATGAGTCTTGAAAAGCAACGAAATATACAACCTGCAGAGAGATTCACAAAAAACTCTAAACCTTCGTTAACATGTAGGAACTGAGTGGAACATTAGTGAAGTAGTCAAAATTTGAAGCATCATGATCGAAAGAGGTAAGCATTGGTATCATCAGCTGTATAACTGCTAGAGAAATCTAGGTATTTCATAACGTTCATCTAATAAAACTCATTTCAGTAAATTCAGAAACTGTCTCACTAACAATTTCAGTTAGTCTTAATAATATAAATTAATATTATGAAATTTTTCAAAAAATGTCCCAAACTGAACCGAAAATAGTGTATTAAGACTTTTTCTTTCAGAGTAACAAGATGGTTTGAAATGGCGGTGCTGTTAGTACCATAGACTTACCATGCTTCCAGAGTAAAAGATTGAGCTTCAAATGTCGAAATGTGAATGGTCAACCCCAGATTTGCGTAACTAAAGTATATTTGCTTTTCTCCGTTGATCAAAAAGAAAGATAGGCATTTGGTAAGGTCCCTCTGACGATACTCAGTGAAGCTTATCATGATTCATTTTTCAAGACAGAGTGCACGTCTATTGCAAGGTATGCCCAAACGCTGTTAAATGAGTGCACGAGCCTCACCATAACCAACATGGACAGATTGTGAGATTATTTAATTGAACTTGAATCTCTTTTTTTCTCTTGATGATATCCTTAATTTTTCACTTTTTTGACGCGGTGGATTGACTCGGTGGAAGAACAATTACCTCTTTTAGAGTTTAAATTTTGCACAATACTTTAACACTGTTATAAAACGAATCATTATCGTTTCTTTCTATCTCTCTTTTTTCCTTCCTTCAACTTTACCCTGTTCCATCGTAACTCTTGAAGATTCGCATTGCAATGTTGAGATCAGTTTTCGCAGTAGCAGTCAAGCCCACCACCGCCCGCATGGTTAGACCTGCTATTAACCAATTCAAGGTAGCAATTTTGGTTCTGCAGTTGTTATCACGAATATTCTGAATAGAAGCTCACTGTTTTGGCATTCAATTATAGCGTGGATATGTTTTCCCTGCTGGTCAAAGAGAGGTGAGTCGGTTACTGAGACGGAAAAAGCGCAGAAACGAAAAATAACTTACATACTCTATCACATAGTTCTTGAATGACAGACTCGATAAGATCGACCCCGAAATGTTTGACATCATCGAAAAGGAAAAGAAGAGACAGAAGGAAAGCATTGATCTTATTCCTTCAGAGGTAGGGATGGTTTTCCCAGAAAAAAAAAAGGATGCGTCCAATAGAAGAGAGAGATTAAAGGTTTATCGTTAATTACGACAGAACTTCACTTCAAGAGCTGTCATGGATGCGCTCGGAAGCGTTATGCAAAACAAGTATTCCGAAGGTTACCCCGGTGCTAGGTAAAAGGACTATAAGAATGTGTGGACAAAGAAATCCCGATTTCTAAACCAAGAACCCTCAATTATAGATACTATGGTGGCAATGAATTCATCGATATGTCAGAAAATCTTTGTCGTAAGAGAGCCTTAGAAGCCTTCGACTTGGATACTGAAAAGTGGGGTGTTAATGTTCAAGCTTTGTCTGGTGCTCCCGCTAATTTATACGTTTATGGTGCTGTCTTGAAGCCTCATGATCGTATTATGGGTCTCGATCTTCCTCATGGTGGACAGTATGTATTATATATATAGAGTTCTTAAACTATTTTACACCCTTAACTAAGCAGCTGAATTTGCCTCTCCTCAGTTTATCTCATGGTTATCAACTTCCCAACAAAAAGATTTCCCAAGTCTCAGCCTATTTTGAAACTTTACCTTACCGCTTAGATGAAACTACTGGTCGTATTGACTATGATGCTTTGGAACAAAATGCCATGCTCTACAGACCAAAGATCATCGTTGCCGGTGCTAGTGCTTATGCCCGTAATATTGATTACGCCAGAATGAAGAACGTAAGCTTAGATTCTAAATGCCCTTTTATACTACGATAGCTATTTTGATTGTAAGACTCATACTCATACTCATACTCATGCATTATCTTATAGATTGCTGATAAATGCGGTGCTTACTTGATGGCTGATATCGCCCACATTTCCGGTTTGGTAGCTGCAGGTGTCTTACCTGGCCCCTTCGATCATGCTGATCTCGTTACCACCACTACACACAAATCTCTTCGTGGTCCCCGTGGTGCTATGATCTTCTTCAGAAAGGGTTTAAGAAGTGTCGATAAGAAAGGAAAAGGTAAGCATAAGAAGATATGATCTTAGATCGCGAACGTTTGGATTGCTGACAAGCCTTTCTTTTTTCTTTTTCTCAGAAACCCATTATGACTTAGAAAATGCTATCAACCAATCCGTATTCCCTGGTCATCAAGGTGGCCCTCACAATCATACCATCAGTGCTTTGTCTGTTGCTCTTAAGCAAGTCAAATCTCCTCTCTTCAAAACATACCAAGAGCAAGTTCTTAAGAACAATGCTGCTTTCGCTGATCGTTTCAAGGAATTAAACTACGATCTTGTGTCTGGCGGTACTGATAACCATTTATTATTAGTTGATTTAAGATCTCAAGGTATTGATGGTGCTCGTGTTGAACGTATCTTGGAATTGGTCAATATTGCTGCCAACAAGAACACTGTCCCCGGTGATAAGAGTGCTCTCATTCCTGGTGGTCTTCGTATCGGTACACCCGCCATGACAAGTCGTGGTTTCAAGGAAACTGACTTTGTCAAGGTCGCCAACTTCATTGACCGTGCCGTCAAGATTGCTCAAGAAGAAAAGCCAAAAGCTGCCGGTAAGAAATTGACTGATTTCAAGAACCACATCGGTGATGGCTCTTCTATCCAATCCATTCAAGATTTGAAGAATGAAGTTACTCAGTTTGCTTCTGAATTCCCTACTGTTGGTTTCTACGAGACCGAAATGAAATATCAATAATCAATTCATTGATATCATATTTTAAAAACACTTGTACTATAGAATTTGAACAATAAACCTTGCAGTTTTTTTTTAATATTGTAGTAATATATCAATTCATTGAAAGAATCCCTCCTTCTGATATGGCAAAATTAAAAAAAGGTTCTTTTCAATCCAACTTTCTGCTGTGTTCATTAAACTTATCAACCCTACTTTCGGACGGTGTCTAGCGAAGTTAGTACCGCCTCGCAGGAATAGTGAAATGAATTTTTCTTTTTCTAAACGCACACCTTTTTTTTATTATAAAATCATTGTGGGTTCCTTATTGTTCTAAGGATTCACAATTACGGCTTATAGCAATTGCGTCCAGAGAGACATTAGCTTGACTTCCCGTGTGTTGAACGATCAAAACTCTCCAATATTCAAATTCAGTCAAATTCTTTAATCCCCGTATCAATAGGGCTTTGTTACGGGGATTAAAATAGAGACTGAATGTAAACGGATGTCGTAGGGAATAGTTGATCTTTCTCGGTGACTCAAATGTACTAACAATGTACCAACTGCCAACCCAAGTTAAGAGATGTGTCAAAAAGATGTTTATTTTAAAATAATGTAGCTTGAATAATGGCTACCTGTCAACCCAAGTTAAGAGATGTGTCAAAAAGATGAAGATTCTCAAAAGGGGCAGCAGACAAGAGCATTAAATACGTGAAGCGGGATTAGAATAGTTAAAAAAATATAAGTAAAAAAAAAATATATAAAATGAAATAACGCATCAGCTTAAACAGAATTCTTTTATTACAATATTTAAAACCCAATGAGCACCAAAAATTACCCGGAGCAGATCCTAAAGTTTGTATAGTGTAGACTATATATTGCTAAAAACCCCTTAGGGCTCAAGGATAAAAAGGATTATGTACTAAAGGGTTGTGGGAGGGAAGAGGGTAACCAGTCGAGCAATAGATGCCCTAACCGAGGAGTTGTAGGCAGCTCTCGAGGGTGGTGAAAGTAGTCGAGTTCAAACAAAATGTGACAAAGTGCTGGCCATAGAAAATGCCAGTTTTGTATTTGGGTTGGGTTGTTGATCAGATGTGTAGGAAGACGGTTGAGGACATAGGATATGGGATCACAGACTGATATGGGGAGTCGTAGGCGGTGGTGCATGTTTAAACAGGAGATAGCGTGGAACTTTGTAAGTAATGACGAGGGATGTTTGAGGCAATAGGTTCGGTGGCCTGCAGGAAGCCAACCCAAACGCCATCGGATACATCGGCTGCGTTCATTAGTTGACATTGGAATATAAAGGATCGGGTCGATCATTAATCGAGAACGGCATTGAGAGATCAGTTTGGAGTTGGGGCTGTTCGATTGTTGGATGTGAAGGAGGCTAGTACGGAAGTTAGCAATACAGCGTGGCGGAGCAGCTGATTCAGATCGTTGATTGAGCGGAGAAGAAGTGTAATCTTGCCAGATCGGAGAACGAGCAAGCTTGCAATATAATGATTTACTCTGTTGCTGGCCTATATATGGGAGTAGTATCGAGATTAAAGTATCAGTAGGCAGTGAGGTAGAACGTAATAGGAACTTAGCTTGTAGGACGAAGGAGCGTTCTTTCATGGTGGGCAGATTGGCAAGGTGGAGCATAAGTCGGGCAGACGATCTACTGGATCCACCAAAGATTCGTCGAATACACTTGTTCTGAGTATCCTCGAATTGTTTATATTGCTTCGCGGTTAGGGGGCTAATGGCCAGTCCGTATTCCATCTTTGCGCGTACTAATTGGGCATATAACCGTAGTGAGAGCAGTTTTTCGAATCCACCAGGATTGACACCGATTGCTGCTAATTGATTCATCGTAGTAAGGGCCTTAAACGTGTTAGTACGTGCTAGTTCATTTATATCTATACTACCACCTGGTTGAAAAGGTATCCCTAGATACGGAAAAGTGAGCTGATGTTGTAGAGCAACTCCATAAAGCTGGTAATCTATAGGGTGCGTTGATCTGTCTAGTATAACACATTTATTCGGATGCCAGCGATAACCTAGCCGAAGACTATGAGCTTCACATTGTTGCAACAGGGTCTGAAGATGATCTTTATCAGTAATCAAGACGACGTCGTCGCATATAGTAAACAGTTGATATTTAGAATCAATTCCGGAACAGGAAAGATCCAGTGGGCTTGGACGGAGCAGTGTAGGTAGTTCGTTAATGTAGTATGAATAGAGTATAGGAGATAGTATGGATCCTTGAAGAACACCAGTAGTAGGGCTGAAAGGTTCTGACTTGGCATTGTTCTGGAGGACTTCAATGCTGACATCGTCAAACATGTTTTGAAGTAGGGCAAGGAGCGGTTCTGGAATATGGGGACGAAGCACTGTCCATATGACGTTACGGTCAACCGTATCGTACGCTGATTTGATATCGAGGAAAGCTAGAACTAGTTCGATCTTGTGCTGGCGTTTCAAAATATTGCAGATTTTTGCTAAACAAAGAGCTTGATCTAAGGAGCTACGGGCAATACGGAATCCACCCTGCGCAATATCGAGTGGGGGACTATTGGCCAAAAGGTAATTTTGGATGCATCGCTCTAAAATTTTGCGAAAAATAGATGTAAGACTAATTGGACGGTAGTTACCTGGATCGGTTGAGGGGCCTTTCTTATAAATCGGAATCGTTTGGGCAATGCGCCATGACTTAGGCGTATAGGACCATTTCCAGGTTAATTGGAAGAGATTTGAAAGAAAGGGTGCTATTCAGTCGCTGACTGGTTGCAGCATTTCAATTTTGATATCATCCACCCCGGGAGCTTTCTTATGGGGGAGGCTTTTGATCGCATTTACAATGGTATCCTCAGATATGAAGAACTCGTTTAAAGTGAACGCTTGCGTGGGCCATGTGGAAGTACAGAAGTTTTCTTCCGTACGAGACACTTTCGAATTTTTTAGTGGATAATTTGTGTTTTATTGAAGACGTTTCTAGGTAAAAACAGGATACGAATTGAAATTCCTGTTTAAGATCTTTACACTTTAATTGGAGACATTACTTTGAAGGTTATTAGATATTTTCAATTGATAGCGACTCTACGACTAAAGTTCCACGAGATATATGAGTTTTTTAGCGCGACACAGGTCTTATAAGCATAATAGACATAGGGTTGACGTTTACGAGACGTTCTTTATGGATCAGATAAATTGATCTACGGGTTCTTCCGCCACATACGTACATAACAATTGTTGTTGTCAATCGTAATAAACAATAAATATTGTCAAACTCGAAGCATTTACAGAAAGTTGCCTTTCCTTTGATTTCCATCTTCTTCTTCTTATTCTTCTTTCATACTTTCTTTTCTCTATTACTCACCATGTACAAAGCCGAAATCTTGCAAAAAATCAAATCGGTGGCAGAAGCCCATAAGAATAAAGTCAAAGATGAGTCCTTCCGTAAGTAACACATGAGCGCGCTGCCACAAATAAATTATAGTGGTAATCCTCAGATTATATTTTGTATGACTAGTAAACATCGAATGCGAGGATTGCAAAACATTCGGACATTTGAACAAGGCATACCATGAATGCAAGTTTTACAAAGCAGTTTCTGCGCGTGATGGTAAGTATCATGCTCTCACTGCAAGACAAGTTTATGTTTGCTTAACGCAAATTCAGTTGGAAGTAGCGGCAAGAAACGTAAGCAATCAGCTAAAACCAAGGAAGAAAAGAAGCAAACAACTGGAGATATTAGGTGCATCAGTTGTGACTTAAAGGGTCATTCTACTTCTCGTTCCCTCGAATGGAAAAGTTGCCAAGGGTTATACAGCCCAACTCGAACAATTCTGCAAAGTCTTCAACTTCAAAAAGTTAGGCTTCAGAAGGTAAAGTAGTTAACACTCTGCTAAAAGGATTCTGTTCTCGATTACTTTTTCACTTTTATCGTAGTGTTGCTGAGCTTAAGACAAACACAAGTGTGCTCTTCCCGAACCTGATTCGATCTGATGGCTTCACTGTAGACTTTTTATTTAGTCGTAAGAAGAAACCAAAAGAAGACGCCATTATTGATCATCATGACTTGACGTTGGAAGGCTTCTCATATGCAGAGATCACAGCAAACTACAGACCCGCATTTGTTGATCCTGGTCGAAAGACCGTATTTACAGCAGCGATCGGGTTAGAAACAGAAAGACATGAGATACGACGCTGCTCAACAAAAGAATATTACCACATGACGGGTAGTACTAGTATCAATTCAAAATCAGAAAGGAAAAAAGCCAATTGTACGATAAAAGATATAGAAAGCAATATACCGAGTTGCAAAACAGGCTCGCCTGAACATTATGAAATATATACTACTTATATACTGCAACATTTAGAGACTCTGTTCTCATTCTACGGGTCTGATATGGGTGAAACAAGATTCCGTCTGTATCAAGGCAGCAAGCGTGCTGCAGATATGATGGTGAACATGCTTGTTGATGGAGGTCTCAAATACGACAAAGAATTACGGAAAAAAGAAGGGAAGAACAGATGAAATGGCCAAAGAAGAAGGGCAAACCTAAACTTAGTAAAACAAGAAAAAAAAAAAGAAACCGAAAGAGAAAGAGAAGCAGGAAGAAGAAGAGAAAAAGGAAGATAACCATGTTCGGTAAATCTTGTAGCGATTAACTGTCAACTGAATTTGTGTACTGTTTTTTGAATATGAGTTTGCGTTGAGATAAAAAGAATATCTACGTCAAGGTAAAAATAGTTTTACGTTGCTTAGTAATAAAAAAAATGTAAAATGACCTAAAATATCGTAAAGGTTTCGACTCCTTTTAGTTTAAATATTAGAACAAACATGCAAAGCATTAGTGAATTTATCACTAATAGTGAAATTATTTCAGATAACGATATGGACATTTCATCTGACGATTATATGGAAGATGACGAGCAGGAAGAAATGGAAATCGCGAAGTTCAGTTTGAGCGAAGAATGGATGGAGAAAATAAGACGAATTGGGAATGATTCTCTATCATATGTACGTGAATATATGGAAGTAGATTTAATAGAGGAAGAGAATGAAGATTTTTTTGGAGATGCTTTTCTCTTCGCAGAGTCAATGTCATTGAGAAAAAGACATACGGCTTTAAATGTTAAAACAAGAGGTTCTTACAGAAAATATACTCCTAAACAAGTTGTGAAACTCTTCGATTTAATAATCGAAGAAGGATTCGCAGTAAAAATTGCAGCTTTAGCCACTGGGGTTAATGTACGCACTGCCCAGAATTACGTTAAAACTTATAACAATGATCCTGAGAGACGACTCCCAGGATCTTATTCTAAACCTCGTGGAAGACCTCGTAATAAGTTGACTGATATCGAAAAGAATACCACTGAGTTAAAGTTAAAACTTTGTAAGAAATTTGAGGGTTTGAAAATCTCTATTTCTGCCAGCCACAAACATTTAGTACATAAGCATAACATTACGTTAAAGAAACTTGTAAAAATACCAGCAGCAAGAAATTCAGACAGAGTAATAGCATTACGAAAAGCGATTGTTGAACAATATAAGAGTGATGCAGATATGGATTTTTCTAAGAATTGCGTTTTTATCGATGAAGCAGGTTTCAATTTGCATACGCAAAGAAACCACGGCCGTTCATTAAAAGGCACACCTGCAAATGGCACTGTACCAACTGGAAAAGGTGTAACCATTTATAATTTTAGGTGCAATTTCTCAAGCAGGTATCATAAATATTTGAGTTAAAGAACCAGAATCAGCTTCTTCTAAAAAAGAAGGGCAGATGGTAAGGAAGCAAAAATAAATGGCGAAGTTGGGACAAGATCTGAACACTTTATGGCCTATCTAAACAACGTAATGGATACACTAGATAAAAATAATATAAAGGGGCAGTATATTGTTATGGATAATGCACCTATTCACAAGCCAAAAGTAATCAAAGCATTAATCGAAGAACGAGGAAATAAGTGCATACATTTGCCACCATATTCTTCTTTCTTGAATCCAATCGAGGAATTTTGGTCAAAAATAAAAGCTGGTGTTTGAAGAACACCATTTTGACGGCAGAGGATCGTTTCACAGATCGTATATGTGAATCAGCTGGTAAAGTAACAAAAAAAGATTGTGAAGGATGGAATAAGCATTCAATGTCATTTTTCCAAAAGTGTTTGAATGAGAAAGAATCTTTAAAATAGTCAGTAGGAGTGCAGCTTTCAACAGAGCACTCTGAATGTTCAATGAGCTTTTATTTATTCGCTATACGTACCGTACGTACCGTACCCAAAAAATGAAAAAACGTACCGTACCGTACCGTACCGTACCCAAAAAATGAAAAAACGTACCGTACCGTACGTAGCGTACCCAAAAAATGAAAAAACGTACCGTACCGTACGTAGCGTACCCAAAAAACGAAAAAGTGTATCGTATCGTACTGTACCGTACCCAAAAAACGAAAAAGTGTATCGTATCGTACTGTACCGTACCCAAAAAATGAAAAAAACGTACCGTACCGTACCGTACCCAAAAAATGAAAAAACGTACCGTACCGTACCGTACCGTACCCAAAAAATGAAAAAACGTACCGTACCGTTACGTAGCGTACCCAAAAAACGAAAAAGTGTATCGTATCGTACCGTACCGTACCCCAAAAAATGAAAAAAACGTACCGTACCGTACCGTACCCAAAAAATGAAAAAAACGTACCGTACCGTACCGTACCCAAAAATGAAAAAAAACGTACCGTTACGTAGCGTACCCAAAAAACGAAAAAGTGTATCGTATCGTACTGTACCGTACCCAAAAAATGAAAAAAACGTACCGTACCGTACCGTACCCAAAAAATGAAAAAACGTACCGTACCGTACCGTACCGTACCCAAAAATGAAAAAAAACGTACCGTACCGTACCGTACCCAAAAAATGAAAAAACGTACCGTACCGTACCGTACCGTACCCAAAAATGAAAAAAAACGTACCGTACCGTACCGTACCCAAAAAATGAAAAAACGTACCGTACCGTTACGTAGCGTACCCAAAAAACGAAAAAGTGTATCGTATCGTACCGTACCGTACCCCAAAAAATGAAAAAAACGTACCGTACCGTACCGTACCCAAAAAATGAAAAAACGTACCGTACCGTACCGTACCGTACCCAAAAATGAAAAAAAACGTACCGTACCGTACCGTACCCAAAAAACGAAAAAACGTACCGTACCGTTACGTAGCGTACCCAAAAAACGAAAAAGTGTATCGTATCGTACCGTACCGTACCCAAAAAACGAAAAAACGTACCGTACCGTTACGTAGCGTACCCAAAAAACGAAAAAGTGTATCGTATCGTACCGTACCGTACCCAAAAAATGAAAAAACGTACCGTACCGTACCGTACCGTACCCAAAAATGAAAAAAAACGTACCGTACCGTACCGTACCCAAAAAATGAAAAAAACGTACCGTACCGTACCGTACCCAAAAATGAAAAAAAACGTACCGTACCGTACCGTACCCAAAAAACGAAAAAACGTACCGTACCGTTACGTAGCGTACCCAAAAAACGAAAAAGTGTATCGTATCGTACCGTACCGTACCCAAAAAACGAAAAAACGTACCGTACCGTTACGTAGCGTACCCAAAAAACGAAAAAGTGTATCGTATCGTACCGTACCGTACCCAAAAAACGAAAAAACGTACCGTACCGTTACGTAGCGTACCCAAAAAATGAAAAAACGTACCGTACTAAAAATCAAAAGGAGTAGTAATAGTCAACTTCGGTATGCTTTCGTCGTCTACTGCGATGGAATGAAAAAATTTCAGAAGAACCTTGCTCCTTTAAATGCTTCTAGTAAGTGGGGAATGACAGGCAAAGACCAAGAATCTCGAACAGTGACCTTATTCGGAATCGCCCAACCTGGATTACTTGATTCTGCCTTTGTGTGCATGGCTGGAATGATTTACTCCTGTTTCCAACATTTCTCGAAGCTCTGACTTTAATCTTTCCAAGTCTGAAGGACTCATACTAGAAAAGGGGCGCTTCATGATAGTCGTAGCATCACCGGTATCAATGCGTAGTTTTAGTAAGTTTGTTTGCTTTATGTCTTGATAAGTGGTACCAAACGCTGCTCTTTTCTCCAGTATCAGCGCTATCGCCTGCTCTTTCTCGGATTGAGAAAGCCCACGGTTGTCGTTAATTTGCGATATGAGTGTAGACAGGCCGTCCTGTGATTCAACCTCATTCGAGCTGTCCTCAATATCCGCACTGGATATAGCCATTAGGGAACTTTCTGTGCTGTACGCCTCCTGCAGTGGGTCAAAATATGATACTGGAATTCTTTGTAAATTTCCGCTTGTACGAATGTACCAGTAAGAACTCTTCAAATCGACACCCACACCGATCTTTTGCATGGCCAGCCTGCCTAAAATGAAGTCATATGATTCTGAAACATCCAAACAGATAGCATCAACCATAGATAGATGTTTGACCAGAAATGATTTCGATCTCAAGGTTCCTTATGAGTCCCTTAGGTGTGATTTTTCGACCATCACCGACCATTAGCTTTTCAGATTCGATGGGTTGTAGTTCGTTATTTAGCAAGCTTGCAAATCGTACTATGGCAGACTATACATGGGGCACAACCGGTGTCCAATATCAAGCGGAAAGCAATATCGTTAATTTTACCAGGTACATGCGGTGCATGCCGACCTTCAGCCTCGTCTGTGTACAGCATCTCATCTATGTTCGTGCGAAACTCTGGCTTATCCGCTGGTAATGGTCTTCGGAATCCCGTGTGTGCCTTGAACGATAGTGCACATATATCGTTCTATGAAAGTGGAAAGACCTTCTCATTTCTTAGCTCACTGATTATTTTGGCGGTTCGCTTAACTGGACCACGTCCACAATAGTTTCCAAGGTTCCCTTTTACAATGGGTCGGATCGCGAAGCTTCAAATTCGTGGAACAGTTTCAAAGAAGCATTGGAAGAAAAACAAAACATCGTACATCGCGACGACATACACTATTTGAATAAAGTTATGAAGATCAAACGCAAGAAGTATAGCACAGTTACAAAGTATATAAACAAGTTGGAGGATGCAGTGCATCCAAGAGAAAACAATTGGTCGCGTGAATGCAGAGAAAACCCAAACAAAAGCATGACCTCCTATGAGGAGGACTTCTATGTATCCTTATTCGTCAGACACTGTTCCCCTGCAGATATGAGGCGATACCTAAATAACCAGGAACCAATGACACTTCGAGAGGCGTACAAGATAGCTCGTAAATTTGAACAGGACGACTCTGACGCCGAGAGCTCGTCAGAAGGCGACAGTAGCGCAGATGACACGGATACACAAAGTGATAGCGATAGCAACAGCCACAGTAAGGGAGAAAGTTCAAGAAACAAGAGTAATTCGAAGGCTCGATCAGTTATTACTCGACCTCCCCTACCAAGCAAAATTCAAGGAAAAGAGCAGGATTTACAGTCTGCATTAATGCTTGCATTGGAACAAAACCAACAATTGCTGCTGATCCAACAACAAGGCGCATGAAGCTATGTGTACGGTACGGTACGGTACGGTACGCTTTTTTCTCTTTTTTCTTTTTTTTTGGGGGGTACGGTACGGTACGCTTTTTCATTTTTTCATTTTTTTAGGTACGGTACGGTACGGTACGCTTTTTTCATTTTTTCTTTCTTTTTTTTTTGGGTACGGTACGGTACGCCATAATCCTTATCACTATGACTGATTCTTTTCATTTGAAAGCAAATGACGAGCTCATTAATGGTAGGTAAAAGATGTTGTATAAAAAACAATACTTTTTCTCATATAAAATACAACTTAAAAAATACAGATTACTCTCTCCCAAGAAAGTTTGTTCCAGGGACGGATTTAATAAGCAAAGCTGTTCTTACCAATGACGAAGTCATCAATATTTTATGCAAAAGTGTCAACAATAGCCCACAGGATCATTACATGGCTGCCCCAAGTGAATTCTTCAAGAGTGCCTGTGACGTTTTATACCTCCCAAAAATGACCCTTAGTGAATATTCACCAATAATAGTAGAAGTCCAAAAAGTTGTGAATGAAAAATACATGTCTCGCGCAACACGCTACTCCACGTTGGTTTACGAGAAGTATAATAAATACCCAATTGTTTTAATAATTGGCGTGTCCGCAGTAACCACACCAGTAGCCAGCAAATTAACTACGGCGATAGACTACCCGTACTGCCTAGAAGTACCATGTCTCTTCTGGGCTAAACGCTGTTTAATAATGTCTTCTATAACATTATCAAAGATTGATCGGGCTGAGCAACTTGCTTCGCTGGCAGCTATTGGTATTTTTTTATGTTCACAAAAAGTGTCGATAGCCCACCTTGACTACGCCTCTGATAATTCTACTATGCAGCTCTTATACAAGGTAGCAAGAATATATGTTGAGCAATTAGCTGGAGAAGAAGCAGAAAAAGCAGAGGCTATTAATGCAATTTGTGATAATACGGCAAACCAAATTGAAAAAATTAAAAGGCACATGCAACAAGGGGATGAAACTGCAATTGAAAAAGCAATGCTATACTTAGATGATACCGTTGACTATCTTAAAAGACAAAAAAGAAAATATACAGCAGGAAGGGAGACAACACCTATTCCCGACACTCCCCCTATCAAATATTTGAAGTCAACACAATCAAATCGAACCGCATACAACAACTTCAGTGAACTTAATGATTATATAAAACGATTCCGAAGTGAAAAGACAGGAAGAATCAGCTGGGTAGAATGCTTTAAGCAAGGTCACGAAGAAAAGAAAGCAGTAATCATGGAGTATAAAACAACTGAAAGTCTCAGAGGATACTACAATAAACATATCAAGTCTTTTACCAACAGTACCATACCCTCTACTTCTATTAATACCATGCCCTCTATCTCTACTATTAGCACTATGCCCTCTGCTCCTACCAATACCAACACTTGTGAAACGCTTCAAAAGTAATCATTTATGAACAAATCATTTATTTAACAATAAAATCTTTTTATGACACTTAGTAGCCATCACTATCTCCAATAATAGGTGATTTTCCATTTCATTTCTGTTGTCAATAATGTATTCTGACAGCAATAAACATTTTTTTGCCCAAAACGTACATTGTATTTCTCTTAAAAATGAAAGCTCTTGATATTGCGTAGTTCGATTAAAAATGTTATCATTAACTTTTCTGTTGGCTGATGATCAAACAAATAGGAGGAGAATTATAACGTTCAAAAATATCGCTACAATCTTGAACTATTTGAGACATATTCAGACTGTCTAATTTTTCACTGATGAGTACCAAGTGGAATATACAGTGTGTTGAAGGCACAATTATCTGTTAACTCTCTTGTTGTATAAATATATGGGTTTTTTGTGCATTGAGGAGACTTTTAGTAATAATATTAATGATTCGTTGGTCAGTGAGGATAAGGTTATAGATCAGATAATTTCTAGGTGTATATTTCATTTGGAATAACAAAGTTACTGAAATCTTGATCGCTTTCGTCTAAACTCGAAATGTCTTGTTGGTCCATTACGTACCTACTAAAAAAAAAAGATCTTTTTTTTAGAGTTCTTTCATCGAATCTCCAAAAAACGGAATAGAGCAAAATATTACGTCATAAAACCATACATAGCAGAAAATAACAAAAACCACAAAGCCTATATTTTTTTTATATGTACTTCTTACTGTGGGATTTTAACCTTGTAAAGTGTAGCACGAGAGACGATACGGTACGCTTTTTACATTTTTTGGGTACGCTACGTACGGTACGGTACACTTTTTCGTTTTTTGGGTACGGTACGGTACGATACGGTACGTTTTTTCATTTTTTGGGTACGGTACGGTACGGTACGTTTTTTTTCATTTTTGGGTACGGTACGGTACGGTACGGTACGTTTTTTCATTTTTTGGGTACGGTACGGTACGATACGATACACTTTTTCGTTTTTTGGGTACGCTACGTAACGGTACGGTACGTTTTTTCGTTTTTTGGGTACGGTACGGTACGATACGATACACTTTTTCGTTTTTTGGGTACGCTACGTAACGGTACGGTACGTTTTTTCGTTTTTTGGGTACGGTACGGTACGATACGATACACTTTTTCGTTTTTTGGGTACGCTACGTAACGGTACGGTACGTTTTTTCGTTTTTTGGGTACGGTACGGTACGGTACGTTTTTTTTCATTTTTGGGTACGGTACGGTACGGTACGTTTTTTTCATTTTTGGGTACGGTACGGTACGGTACGTTTTTTTCATTTTTGGGTACGGTACGGTACGGTACGGTACGTTTTTTCATTTTTTGGGTACGGTACGGTACGATACGATACACTTTTTCGTTTTTTGGGTACGCTACGTAACGGTACGGTACGTTTTTTCGTTTTTTGGGTACGGTACGGTACGATACGATACACTTTTTCGTTTTTTGGGTACGCTACGTAACGGTACGGTACGTTTTTTCGTTTTTTGGGTACGGTACGGTACGGTACGTTTTTTTTCATTTTTGGGTACGGTACGGTACGGTACGGTACGTTTTTTCATTTTTTGGGTACGGTACGGTACGGTACGTTTTTTTCATTTTTTGGGGTACGGTACGGTACGATACGATACACTTTTTCGTTTTTTGGGTACGCTACGTAACGGTACGGTACGTTTTTTCATTTTTTGGGTACGGTACGGTACGGTACGGTACGTTTTTTCATTTTTTGGGTACGGTACGGTACGGTACGTTTTTTTCATTTTTTGGGTACGGTACAGTACGATACGATACACTTTTTCGTTTTTTGGGTACGGTACAGTACGATACGATACACTTTTTCGTTTTTTGGGTACGCTACGTACGGTACGGTACGTTTTTTCATTTTTTGGGTACGCTACGTACGGTACGGTACGTTTTTTCATTTTTTGGGTACGGTACGGTACGGTACGGTACGTTTTTTCATTTTTTGGGTACGGTACGTACGGTACGTATAGCGAATAAATAAAAGCTCATTGAACATTCAGAGTGCTCTGTTGAAAGCTGCACTCCTACTGACTATTTTAAAGATTCTTTCTCATTCAAACACTTTTGGAAAAATGACATTGAATGCTTATTCCATCCTTCACAATCTTTTTTTGTTACTTTACCAGCTGATTCACATATACGATCTGTGAAACGATCCTCTGCCGTCAAAATGGTGTTCTTCAAACACCAGCTTTTATTTTTGACCAAAATTCCTCGATTGGATTCAAGAAAGAAGAATATGGTGGCAAATGTATGCACTTATTTCCTCGTTCTTCGATTAATGCTTTGATTACTTTTGGCTTGTGAATAGGTGCATTATCCATAACAATATACTGCCCCTTTATATTATTTTTATCTAGTGTATCCATTACGTTGTTTAGATAGGCCATAAAGTGTTCAGATCTTGTCCCAACTTCGCCATTTATTTTTGCTTCCTTACCATCTGCCCTTCTTTTTTAGAAGAAGCTGATTCTGGTTCTTTAACTCAAATATTTATGATACCTGCTTGAGAAATTGCACCTAAAATTATAAATGGTTACACCTTTTCCAGTTGGTACAGTGCCATTTGCAGGTGTGCCTTTTAATGAACGGCCGTGGTTTCTTTGCGTATGCAAATTGAAACCTGCTTCATCGATAAAAACGCAATTCTTAGAAAAATCCATATCTGCATCACTCTTATATTGTTCAACAATCGCTTTTCGTAATGCTATTACTCTGTCTGAATTTCTTGCTGCTGGTATTTTTACAAGTTTCTTTAACGTAATGTTATGCTTATGTACTAAATGTTTGTGGCTGGCAGAAATAGAGATTTTCAAACCCTCAAATTTCTTACAAAGTTTTAACTTTAACTCAGTGGTATTCTTTTCGATATCAGTCAACTTATTACGAGGTCTTCCACGAGGTTTAGAATAAGATCCTGGGAGTCGTCTCTCAGGATCATTGTTATAAGTTTTAACGTAATTCTGGGCAGTGCGTACATTAACCCCAGTGGCTAAAGCTGCAATTTTTACTGCGAATCCTTCTTCGATTATTAAATCGAAGAGTTTCACAACTTGTTTAGGAGTATATTTTCTGTAAGAACCTCTTGTTTTAACATTTAAAGCCGTATGTCTTTTTCTCAATGACATTGACTCTGCGAAGAGAAAAGCATCTCCAAAAAAATCTTCATTCTCTTCCTCTATTAAATCTACTTCCATATATTCACGTACATATGATAGAGAATCATTCCCAATTCGTCTTATTTTCTCCATCCATTCTTCGCTCAAACTGAACTTCGCGATTTCCATTTCTTCCTGCTCGTCATCTTCCATATAATCGTCAGATGAAATGTCCATATCGTTATCTGAAATAATTTCACTATTAGTGATAAATTCACTAATGCTTTGCATGTTTGTTCTAATATTTAAACTAAAAGGAGTCGAAACCTTTACGATATTTTAGGTCATTTTACATTTTTTTTATTACTAAGCAACGTAAAACTATTTTTACCTTGACGTAGATATTCTTTTTATCTCAACGCAAACTCATATTCAAAAAACAGTATACTCACTCTACTATCTTTCTTTTAGAAGACGATGGGCCCCTGAGAAATTCAAGTTGCGTGATAGCAAAAAAGTTCCTCTGATGGTATTCGGTGACGGCATGTTCAACAAATCTTCCGTTCATTTGAAGGGCCTTAGAGCTGGTATCGTTGGTGTTCTTTGGCGTGTATTGAAGCGAAGAGTGTCTACCGGCGATCTACTAGTAATAACCATTGTTGAATATCTTACTCTCGAACATGCAACAATTGCCGCTCCAACACTGTTGAAGCATTGAAGACAGCTCCAGGCTAAAGTATCCTTGCCTACAAAGCCTGTTCGATTCTTTAAAACCGGGACGTGAACGCTGCTAAAAGCATGTGGGCAATTAGCGTGTCAATATGGAATTCACGGGAATACCTACTGAGTTTTGTAGAAAACCAAGGAAGTCACCCGCATCAACCGCTTAACAGCATCCTCCAATCGCCAGAACGAAACTGGCTCGATTTTTACAGGTAGACCCTATCCAGAAAATTGTAGTGGCGGCTCGTAAATTTGCTGCGGAATTCTAAACATCAATCTTACCTCGTCTGTCGTGATACAGTTTTTTAACTGCGGGTTTAGACGCAGCTTAAAAATAACTGGATGGAATGACCAAAATTTTGAGACGATTGAGTTAGAGTTTGAAGATCGAACTACACTAAAATGGAGACGTTTACCTGTAAATATCAAGCCAGTTTCGTTCTGGCGATAATAAAAATCAAAAGACTAAGAAGTTGTCTTCCGGCTGAACTCCGTAGGACGTTCCTTGTCTTTCCATACCGAAATGCTGATGGCCATCATGTTTTTTGCTGCATTGACATCGCGGTTCCATAGTATCTTACAGGTTTTGCAAACAAGGATACTACAGCCACGCACGGTGTCTAATGCTTTCAATGTGTCTGAGCGACAACAATTGCATATGCGTGATGTCAAGTATTCATCAATTGTCACGGCAAGGAGATCACCAGCAGCCTCTCTTCGCTTCAATGCACGCCACAAAACACCAACGACACCAGTTCTAAGGCCTTTTAGATGAGCGGCGGATTTATTGAACATGCCGTCACCAAATACAACCAGAGGAACTTTTTTGCGATCACTCAGCCTGAATTTCTCAGGGGCCCATCGTCTGTTGAAGGAAGTAGATTGAGTATACACAAATTCAGTGGACAGTTAATCGCTACAGACTTACCGAACGTGGTTATCGCTCTTTGTCTCTTCTTCTTCCCGGATCTCCTTCTCATTCTCTTCTTCCTGTTTTACTTTCACTTTCTGTTTCGTCTTCTTTCTTCTTTTTTTATGCTTAATTTTGCCCTTCTTCTTTGGCCATTTCATCTGTTCTTCCTTTCTTTTCTTCCGTAATTCTTTGTCGTATTTGATCCCTCCATCGACAAGCATGTTCACCATCATGTCTGCAGCACGCTGTCTGCCTTGATGCAGACGGAACCTTGTTTCACCCATACCTGGCCCATAGAATGAGAACAGGATCTCTAAATGTTGTAGTATGTAAATAATATATCTCTTATACTGTTCAGGCGAGCCTGTTTTACTACTTGGTATATTGCTTTCTATCGCTTTTATCATACAACCGGCCTTTTTCCTTTCTAATTCTGCATTGACACGAGTACTACCCGTCATGTGATAATATTCTTTTGTCGAGCAGCGCCGTATCTCATGTCTGTTTGTTTCTAACCCGATTGCTGCTGTAAATACGGTCTTTCGGCCAGGATCAACAAATGTGGGTCTGTAGTTTGTCGTGATTTCTTCATAGGAGAAGTCTTCCAACGTCAAGTCATGATGATCAATGATGGCGTCTTCTCTTGGTTTCTTCTTACGACTAAATAGGAAGTCTACAGTGAAGCCATCAGATCGAATGAGATTCCTGAAGAGCATACTTGTGTTTGTCTTTAACTCAGCAATACTATGATATAAGTGAAAGAATAATCTTGAGAACAGAGTCTTTTAGCAGAGTGCTATTTACTTTACCTTCTGAAGCCTAACTTTTTGAAGTTGAACACTTTACAAAATTGTTCAAGTTGATTCCAATAGCCCTTTACAAGTCTTCCAGGAAATAAAAAAGGAGTAAGGGCGTTTATGCTGATGGTAATGAAGCGCCATGATACTGAGGGTGTTGGAAAAGGGAAGAAGCGATGAGGTAATGGTAACCTACGAACATCGTAGGCAAAATGATTAGAATGCTCTTCTTCGTAGTAGTCCTGGATAAACCACAAGGGCTTGACAAATTTGACCGGATCGGCCGCCAATGATAAAAGCGTAACCTTTTCCTCCACAAGGTCTGCAAAGTTCTTGCACAAATTATCTATTCTTAATTTGTCATCACTGCTTAACTTGACTTTACCAGGCCATTTGGGTTCGCCTTTGCAAATCGCTTGATAGCAGTATTTTGTTGCGATTTCGTCAACATCGCGCTTTACCATGCTCTAAAGAGAAAAGAATATTGACTTTGCTGCTGTTTGGTTTAATGTAAAGTTAATCCTTACCGGGAACAAATTCTGCAAGGTATAGTATAGATATTTAAGCATTCGCTGCTCAAAAAGCTCAACAATGCTGTTTGTATATGTGGTACTGAACTCTTTACAAGCTTCTGTCAAGCATTGGCTATAGCCTTTGGTGAAGCTATAACTTACTTCGACAGCTGGATGCTTCTCTTTGAACTGCTTATAGAAGTTTTTCATGGAATCATTTATTGCTTTCTTGTTGGTTACTGTTTTACCTGTTACAAGTTGTCCAACCGAATACCAGAACTGTTGGGTGAAAATTTCTTTTGGTGTGTCTTTCTTATTATGGATGAGATAAGCGTTAACAAATAGTTGCGAACGAAACACAATAGCCCTAATGTCATTGCAGCACGAAATGACTCTTTCTCTGAATTTCTCGCGGAAGGTTGGTAACACCGCACTGTCGATGGGAAGCTTTCTTGTGAATACAGTAGCATCATCACCAAGAACAGATGAAATAAGTTCATCTTTCGAAGGCGTGTGTTTGAGGCATTGCGGCGAACGAGCAGTGGTATGGCCATCTTGTCCACAGCTGAGGCACTTTACAGCTTGTGCGGTGGTCTTTTTCCGTTTAACTGCTTTCTTCTTCTCTTTCACTTGGTCACTCTGTTTTCTCTTTTTGCCACTGCTACCAACTTTAAGGAGGTTACTCACAAGCAATTAAGTGCTGTGTGTAAGATAGATTTAGGTTTATTGCTTACCATCATCAGCATTTACGGCTTTGTAATACTTGCATTTGTAGTAACGCTTGTCAAAATGACCTGGTTCATAGCAGTCTCGACACTTGGTATGCTCTAAAAAATTACAACAAATATCAGAATCCTTATATCTTGATCTGACGGTTCTCCTACAATTATCAAGCATTTTACCAAATGGGTTCCTTTTAACCTGGTTCTTATGCTTTTCTTTAATAGATCTAATCTTCTGTATAATGAAACTTTTGTACATGAATAGAGCTGTAAGTTACAAAAAAAGCGAAATACGGAAAAGAAGGGATCTTATTCTCGTTTAAAAGAACCCCTTCATTATAATCTAACTTTGACAACAAAACGCGAGAAAAGAAAGACACGTCTTTATCATTGGGCAAAGTTCCGAAAAAGGCACTGACGAACATCTGGTTGGGTCTTATAACACATCGTCAAATGACGAAAAAGTTGTCAAGCTTTTTGTAGCTCGTCCTATTGCAAAGTCACGCCAATAAGAGTTTTCTTAGCGACCTCTTTACTATGAGCACTCATTTTTAGGACTAGCTTGTACGCCATCCTTAATGCTGCTTGGATGATACTGGATAATTGATTATCAGCGAAATCGTCCAAGAATAATATACCGCTTCATCGTAAAATAATTGAAAGTTGTCTAAATTAAGATTTAATAGTGTCCAATAAAATTTGTGAAAAGTCTGAAATAGTAGTTAAAACACTGTATTTTGGCTCGTCTCCGCCACGAGTAGGCTTTTTGAAATAAAAAAAGGCATAAAGCCAAGTTATAAATTTTTGTTTTCTTTCAGATCGGTCTATACCATTATGGTTCTCCACCACGATGAATTTTTGATCGTAAAGTAATTATAATGTCTTTGATTGTTTATTTCTTAGTTTTAGTTTTTCTAACCAGGTCTTTATATTACCTGATTATTTTTAATACCAATAGAACGAACACGATATACCATACGAAGAAGAGCTTTTACGTAACCCGTACTCTTTACGACCTTGGATTCAATACATTGAACATAAAAAGCTCGGCAATTTCAACGAACTTTGCTTTGTTTATGAGCGTGCTTTAAAGGAGCTTCCCGGCTCTTATAAATTATGGAAACAATACTTGGACATCAGACGCGAGAAACTTAAAGGACTCAACCCTGTCAGACACAAACAACAATACAACAATCTCATTGCACTTTATGAACATGCACTTATTCTACTGAATAAGGTATGCTCAAGTTTCTTTTCAGCTTAGACTGATCCATTGATTCAAATGTCTCTTTTGTAGATGCCTCGTATTTGGCTCGATTACCTTTCACTCCTAACAAAGACACCTTATATCACGAAGACTAGACATAGTTTCGATAACGCCTTGCGTGCCTTACCTGTAACTCAACACCAACGTATTTGGGAGGTTTACTTACAATTTGCAAAAGCAGCAGGTGGTGAAACAGCTATTCGTATATACCGTCGTTATCTGAAGGTATATCTTGGCTTTCTTATTTAATTTTCTGCTTAAAATTGAAGAGTTAATGTCAAGATTCTAATGAAACATTTATACTCTCTGTTTTCTTTGTGACCATAGTTCGAGCCTGGTTTTATTGAAAATTATATAGAAAGCCTTATTCATTTAGAGCACTACAACGAAGCAGCTGTGAAACTTGTATCTATTGTGAACGATACAACTTTCAAATCTCAACGCGGAAAATCACACTATCAATTATGGCAGCAATTATGTGAATTGGCAGTAGACCACTGTGATGACATTCATAGCATAAACGTAGAAGCAATTATCAGAAGTGGTATAAAGCGTTTCTCAGATCAAGTCGGTATTCTCTATTCACGTTTAGCAATGTATTGGATTAGGATGGGTCAATTGGAAAAGGTAATTTCCATAATTTACCGGCATTCATCATTAGATAGCTATTGATTCAAGCCATAAACAACTTTAACTTTGTAGGCCAGAGATGTATTTGAGGAAGGTATCACCACTGTGATGACAGTAAGGGATTTCACAGTTATATTCGATGCTTACGCTGAATTCGAAGAAGAGATGATTACCACTAAAATGGAAATGGCGAAAGAGAGAGAAGACCAAGGAGAAAAGGATGAAGAAGAAGATCTTGACCTTGATATGCGTCTCATGAGATTCGAACAATTGATGGATCGTAGACCATTTTTGGTAAACGATGTTTTGCTAAGGCAAAATCCCAATAATGTTATGGAATGGCAACAAAGAGTAACTTTATGGAGAGATAATAAAGAAAAGGTATGAGACACATCAATAGCTTCAAAATGAAAAAATCTGGCATTCGTTTAATAAAACTATGTGCCTTGGTTAGGTTGTCGAAACATATACACAAGCAGTACAGACCATTAATCCAAAAAAGGCACATGGTAAATTCCACGAATTATGGGCTAACTTTGCAAAATTCTATGAAGACGGTGGAGATCTGGAATCAGCACGTAAAATATTTGATAAAGCAGTTAAAGTCAACTACAAATCTGTCAATGACCTCGCGGAGGTGTGGTGTGAATATGCAGAAATGGAAACACGACATGATGATTTCGACAGGGCCCTAGAGATTATGGCAAGAGCAACAGAGATACCAAAGACACTCGATGTCAACCCCAAGCAAGTGAATTTCCATGATGAATCTATTCCAGTGCAATTACGATTATTCAAAAGCCTGCGATTATGGAGCTTTTATATTGATTTGGAAGAGAGTGTAGGCACAGTTGAAAGTACGAAGGCAGTATATGACAAAGTCATGGATCTTCGCATAGTGAATCCTCAAACGATTGTCAACTATGCCACATTTTTGGAAGAGAATCAATATTTTGAAGAGTCATTCAAGGTTTACGAGCGTGGTATTGAATTGTTTGGATGGCCCATCGCATTTGAAATATGGAATATTTACCTTGACAAATTCTTGAAACGCTATGTATGTTTTTTTTCCCACATTCGAAGATGTCTACAAACAAATTGTTGACCTCTAACTAACATAAATCTACAACTTTGGTACATATCTAGGGAGGTACAAAATTAGAACGCGCCAGAGATCTATTTGAACAAGCATTAGATGGTTGTCCACCGAAGTATGCCAAACCCATCTATCTCATGTATGGTAAACTCGAAGAAGAACACGGTTTGGCGAGACACGCTATGCGTATCTACGATAGAGCAACGAGAGCTGTAGCAGACGAAGATCGTATGACAATGTTTGAGTATTACATTGCCAAGGCGACAGAGTCATTTGGCATAATGGCAGCAAGGGAAATATATGAAAGGGCTATTGAGGCTCTTCCAGATAAGCATGTGCGAATTATGGCACTGCGTTATGCAGAACTGGAAAGAAAGTTGGGCGAAATTGACCGTGCACGAGCTATTTACGGGTTTGCCTCACAATTATTCAATCCTAGGGTAAGTTTACAGAAATTAGACATTCTAACTTTATTGGAGCATGCTTTAACGTTTTCCTCAACCTTGAATAGACGGAAGCTGGATTTTGGAAAACTTGGCATGATTTCGAAGTACAGCACGGTAATGAGGATACATTCAAAGAAATGCTACGTATTAAACGGAGTGTTCAAGCAGCATTTCCCAGCGTTTAATATCACTGTAATAAAAAAAAAAACCCACTATGAATGCGTTCCTATTTCAAGGTTTTTTTTTTGTTTATTTTTATTCTTTTAAAAGTACAAGGATTTGCTCATTTTGGAGTCCTAATTGTGCGAGTATTTGTTAGCTTAGCAAGTAGGAAAGTGTAAATTTTTCTGTGTTCAGCTTCTTTTTTGAGAGGGTGTTGTCATTTACAATGGATGGATTACGTTGTTCTGGAGATAATAAAGACATGTTAATAGTCATTATTGAATTGTCTGATTTTGGAGCCATCGCGTGAATTATTATAAAGCGTTTACCATTGGGAAAAGTAACAGAATCTTCCTTAGAACTAATGCTCTCAGTAGTTGGCAGTGGCGGAGCAGTAGTAAACAGAGGAGAAACTTTTTCATCATCTTTTTTAGAAAGCTTTATCCAAACTAGGTAGTTTCAAAGAACAATGAAAAGTGTTAGTATCACATTTATAATAGCTTTCTTTTCTCCTGGCTGCAATTTTTCTCCTTTTGCATTGGATTATCTGTCACTTACTCAAACCACATGCATTACACAAAGTTCTGGGTCCTAGTGTAAATGAAATCAAACAGTAAAAGTAATGAGAATAAGCCAAGATGACAACTGAAGATGGAAAAGTCCTAAGGAGCTCAATTTTTGGGAAAAAAAAGTATACCTAGGGGTCCTCTACGCCACTCTGGTGTCTCGGTGCTATAATAGAACAAGAATTGTTGCATTAATGCACAATGCAAAAGGTAAGGGATAAAAGTGATCTTTTTGTGTATTTGCTTAATGTATTGTATGTATTACCTGTTACAAGAATGACAGCGATTTCTAGGTTTCGCTGCTCTTTTCTTTTTGTTATTTTCATTGTTCTAATCAACCAATGAAAACGATATGTGTTACGACAAATTCTTTTGCCTAGGTGACTCTTCTTTGACGAATAGCGTGCACTTGCTTTACCTGGTTTTTTGGTTCTTCTCGGAGGAACTGCTTTACATTCTTTTTAGGGGTTCGTTGTTCGGTTATGTCTGTTGGCAATGGATACGGTTTGTATAGGATGCCAGTTCTGTGTCGATACTGCTGCTGAGGGGATTCAGTATGTGCTTCCCTAAGCTGTGCCTGACATGTCAGAGGTGTATTTTGAAAGTTATTGTAATCCAGTTCTTTGATAGTTGGTAAACGTATATCATGACACTATTTGAATGGTTTTCAGTAAATGATCAACTGAGATCCACTGAGCATTTCCAAGCTTACTGTTATATTTGTGTTCTTTTCACAAGCAGCGGTTATTGGAGACAGCGTATCGGAATAACTATATGAATGTTTCTATATATCAGTTTACAAGTTCATGTATAAATTAACATTGTTGTCCTTACTGGATTGTTTCTGGCGATGGTAATGTTAGAGGAGGTAATATAGGTTGTTTTGCTTTCAGAAACGGACTGAAGGTTTGCTCCTTATAAGTGTATGTTGGTGAGTAGTTACTGGTAGAGTGACATGGAGTCATATTCGTTGTTGAGCGTATTTTCGGCATCTGGAGGCAATAGAATGAAGGATGAATAAAAGAGGAAATATGAGAGAAGCTCGACTTTAATTGTTAGAGAAATTATTTAGAGAGACAAGAAAGGGGTTAACCAAAAATCCATTTTCTGTTTCCGGCGAGCGGACCGTTTCAGCAGACTTTGTTTGTAACATGTCTTCCATAAGCAGAAGACGAATAGTATATATCTTTTATACATTATGAACCATATTGAACCATTTTCGTACTTATCTGTACTTCGTCGTGGAAAAAGCAACACGGTGCCTGAAATGTCCAAAATCGGAAATTGCCCGGTTTCAATCAGAACAAGGCTCTAAGCAAACAGACACATCATTTCACACTGGGCACTCGCAAACACGAGCCTGACAGGTATCATGACGATTTTAGGTTGTCTTTTTGTCAATTTTTTTTTCTTCTCTCTTTTTCTGCCATAAATCACATGTGCGCGTATGTTTATCATGAAGCAATTTTAAATTTTGTGAATTCTACCTTTATGGTTTATTACTTCTTTTCGCTATTGCTTCAAATTCTCTATAATTTGTTGAAGAATAACTCATAAAGTTTGGCTTCCATGGTGACTTGGTTCTTTGAAAATAATCATTTTACAAATGCATGGATACCTTTTGATAGAAAAAATCAAAAGAAACTGGAATACGTCTATCGGCATCATGAGGAATTTATAAAACACATGAAAGACAAAGAAACAGAGGTATCTGAGTCTCTACAACAACAAGATACTACTATTGCAAGTTGCAACGCAACGGCCACATCTCCAACAACAGTTACTAGTAGTACTAACGCACAGACAGGCACTGCCATCACCAATATACCAACAACTGAAATAAACTTTGTTAATAACCACAGAAAAGCACCAACCATGCCTACCATTCCAAAGCCAGTTACAATAAAGGATATTGACTCGGACGAAGAAGACAGCTCTGTACATTCCTCAATCCAGTATGGTCATAACTGCTTATACATCAAACTCATTGATTCTCATTTTGAACAGCCAATTACATTATACCCAGCGTTGCTCTTGGGTTCTCTCCCTGAGAGAGATTTTTTAATCATCAGAGCAGAAATGACAGATCATAAACAAAGTCAAAATGAACACTTTTTTTTCTTAGATGATGTCTAAATTTTACAACCTATCTTTCATTCTTCTTAAGATACATTCATACATTGATCATAACATATTCAACATAAACAAATATATACATTGTATACATAGCAATAAATGACCGATAGCATATAGCATATTCCATATATCTTTTGATTTCCGAGATCTCCTCCACATCCTTTGGCCACATACATATGGTTCTAAATGACATGCATGATACTATTTTCATCATATTATTCATAGAGACTGAGTTTCATAAAAAAAATCCGCATGCCTTTCTAAGTAGAAGGTGTGTGGCTGTAAATTTAGACATAGCAATCATCCCCCATATGCCTCTCTATTGGATTAGAGGTCATTTATTTGTATTGTAAAAAGCACTGCAAATAAGCGTCATTTTTCCCATTTCAAAGATCATTTCGCTTAAGTCGAACGGCGTATACTATTATTAAATTTGGCCCATCCTTCTTGTAGACAAGCTTATTCATATTAGAGTCAGTTGACTTTTATAGTTGTCGATATATGACTGTAATGATATCAGTGACTAAATTACCATGACATGCAAAGAAGAGTATGGTATTTCTTTTCCATCTTTTCTAAGAAAATACAAAGAGCATTTTTTGTAATCCAACCATATCTTGTCTCATAATTGTGCTTCTCTGTTGCTGAGTGACTGAACAGCAACATAATGCGCTGACAAATTTCTTGTATTCCATGCTGGAACAGAATGCCAGCAATAATCAGAAACACTGTTCGTCGATGCCGTGACAACCTTGCTCGAGCTTTTACTAATACATTCATAATGTGGGTACTATATTTGCGCAAGAAGGTCAAGAACCAAGATATAACTGCGTTCTTTTTGTTTGACGAAAAAACCGGCGGTGTGGAAGACTTGGGCGGGATACGTGAGCTGCCTGCAGGCAAAAGCCCGTTCAGTTTGTTGGTATATTCTCGGAGTATAAGTTTGACTGACGACGATGGTGAAAGGCCAGTTTCATTAGGTTCCTTTACTTCTGTCATAGCGGATGAGATAGCTATCAGTTTGAATAAACGTTTAATGACGGTTCGTAGTATGGTTGACTTGTTAATAACTGTTGGTACAGAGAAGTAAAAAGTGGCTAACGTTGCGAGGTCAGTGTGACTTGAAACAGGGCTTAAGGAAGATACGGGTGTAGCATAGAGAGAAACGGATGAAGTTGATCTTGACAATTGGTATTGCATGGTATTATTGACGTTTGGGGTTTGAAGTATTTGGAGAGTATCATAATAAATAGTAGACGTAGAATTTCTTCTGCTTAATATCGGTGAAGAATCTACATTGAAAAGCGGTGCACGGTATTTGGTGTAATACTTATCCACATGTAGGTTCCATTGAAAGTCATCCTTTCCACCCAGTTCTAGTATTCAATATAATAGTACGTATGAGATGCATACTATTACAATAAACCATAATATACTTGACATTCTGGTCTGCAGTACCCTTGATTATATTATCTTTATCAATAAAATTCTGTAGGTCGCTCAATTTGGGAAAATGAATTTTTGATTTGGCTTCCTCAGATAACAATGGTTTGAAGATTTGCCACATCCCTTGATACACCCACCTGAAGTTCACAAAATAAATCCTGTCAATCAAATCAGGAAACCTTTTCAAAGCGGCGATGAGTGTTTTTATCAAGCTACCATTCTATACACGATTATATAAAAGGTGATGAGTACATGCCAATGTTTTATATTGTTTGTAAAACCTATTGATCTCTCAACATGCAAAACTGGCCTTTACTTACAGTTACAGGTACTGAGGATGCATTCTTGAAATCAACTAGCACGACCATGTCTAGTATTACAGGATTTGCTATCATTTGAACAGATTCGTTAAGCCTTGACTTTGTGAGATCCCATATTAACAAACGGGCCGTCTCCAGAACAAATATAGCAATTGTTTCTAACGATTTAATGGAAATGTCATTCTTTTCCAAACCTTCTATAGGAGGTAAATGCTCCAGATGTATAAGCAGTATAGGCCGATTAAGTTTATCAAATTTGTGAAAGTAGACGAACGGTGAGTTTAGAAGATCGGCTATTGAAGGTAATGTTATCGCATCAACATGTTGACAAAGTCTCCAACGTATAGTGTCTAGCAACAATGATAGAGTTGTGGGCAATGAAAAGCTGTTTCTTCTCAAAGATCGAAAGAGTGTGCCTATTGACAAGATAAGCCAAACCGTTAACAATAGGCGTTGGAATAACAGCATACGTATGCAAAAAACTGCACTATTTACACTTATCTTCTACAAACTCGTTCAATGCAGTTTGCTCCTGCTTGTTTAACTGAAATTCTCGAATTAAACTTGGTACTTCTCTGTAAAGAGCATTGCGAAGATTTTCGATTATATATTTGTTTGCTTTAAATGATTCGTTGCTTATTGAGAGTTGCTTGACCTGTGCTTGCATAGAGACGAGTATTGATTTATTTTTATTTTTTCGATAAAGGGAAGGGAGGAGGAGAAATAAGAGAGCAGACTATTGCACTTTTACTTTTCACGTGCATTTTTAAGCTACAAATAAGCAAACTTTTTCAAAGGAGGCCTTGTTGAGAAAAACTGTCTTTCTTCGTTGGTGTGCCAAAATAGCAAAAGCGGAATTCAACATCTAGTTGAGAGGTTAGCAACCTCTCGTGAGTTGCATGTTTAGCTAACTCACATGGATAGCTTACTACAGTATTTTCGGTTTTAATTTAGACCTTCTTGTATACAAAATTGGATATTTTGATTGACTAATTTCAGAAAATTTAAGGCATTATTTTCGGACTAGTTACTTTTTACATTTGGACACTTGTAGTAAACATCTGAGGCCCGCCTCTTTTTGCACGCATTTGTTGCAGTAAGTTTCGTTGTTTGATCGGCCCAGAAGAATTACCTACTTAGCTGCCATTTGAACTGGTTGTCCAGATGTATTCTATGTAAATGACTCACAATCCTGTATTTTCATTGACTGCTCAGCATCTCTCTTGATCTAAAATCGTGTCACTTTAGTGTCATTTTTCCCTTAAAGAAAGCAATAACAATAGGTGATTGTATAAATTAAGTTAAGCGCCTGTTTCTTGTCAGTAACTGATGAAGTGATAAATAAACGTGTCTTGATTAATAAACGTGTCTCGATTTGGTGTCAAAATTTAGCGCGTCTAAAGAAATCTGTCTAGATTGTTTTCGTTGTCAAAACTTTCTTTGTTGTCCAAATATAACATTCTAACAAAAAGTTTCAGTTTATAAAAAGATAAAAAGTTGGTACCTTTTCCCTTTTTTTATCAGAGTCTAGTTGGATATTTTTTAAAAAATTATCAAAGAAGTGTTAACAGTGGATCATCAGGTAGATTAAAATAAGATCTCATCACGACTTACTCACAACGACTGCACTGTACATATTTTGTTTGTAACTGAGTATTTGTATCTTTTGAGTAGCTTTATTATCATGCCGTCAAGAGAAGCAAAAGTTTACCTTGAAGCAAAGTTGAAGAAAAAGCAGCAAGAAAATAAAGAAAGTCAGTTCATTATTGCTGTATTCTGTTTACTATTCGTTTATGTACTCTAACAGAATCGTTGAACCACCAATTTTTTAGAAACATGTTTCGATTGCGGACAGGAAGGACATGCCTATAAGGGCTCATACTTGTGTCCAGAATATAATGGTAACAGATGGCTGAAGAGGTAGTATTTCCTGTTCATTTTCACTGATATTCTATTCATACGCTTTTCTAGCCAAGAAACGAAAGTCCGGAAAGGACGACTACGAAACAAAGCAAGCTAAAGATAAAGGCAAAAAGAGAAGGCTAGAAGCAAAAAAAGCATCGCCATCGAATACTGTCATATGCAAGCACTGTGGTCTAAGTGGTCACTCAACTAAAGCTTCCTTTGCTTGCCAACAACATATTACTACTAAAGCGGAGCTCCTTCGAACAAACTATTCAGATAAGTATAAGCTTTACGCTCGGAAACTGCCCCTTGTAACCTACGTGGACGGTGTTTTTGATGCTGAGCGCAGTATCTTACGGAAAGAGCATGAAGGATTCCAGCAAAAAGTGATTGAGCTGTGCAGATTTATACGGGACGTCACAACCAGAGCGCAGCTTTTCATGAATTACTACATTATTAAGAACAGTAATTTAACTGTTCAGGAATACATTTATGAACCAAACTTTTGGTACTGCATCTGTAAGCTAGTCTTGGGCCAAAAAATTACCAACAAAGCCTACATTAACCACACTGTGGCTCTGACGTTCGATGACGTTGCTACTGACGATCCATCCATTATATCCCCCTTCAAGGATCAAAAAATCAAAGGTTATAGTGATGCTATGGCGGCTGCATGCGAGAGTATAGCAACCACTTACATGAACCACATGGTGGAAAACTTCACTAAACGTATCAGATATTACTTGTATTGGGCATTGAAGCCTACTTTCCAGGTAAAATGCTTGACTTATATCTTCATAGAGAAGATTTTAATTGCCCAATTCATTGTCAAATAATAGGAAACAAAGAACAATGTGATTTACGGACTCATTGACTCATATTGCCTTGCTAAAATTTTGAATGATATGGATACCTGTAAATGGTTGGAGGATGTTGATATAACAAAACAACCCGAAGTCGATGCAACATGCCAATCATTGATGAAAAAGATGCCATCAACTCCAACAATCGAAAATATCACAGCAGCACCATCAACTTTTCTACCACCTTTGGCGTTCATGCTGCAGTTGATCGAAACGAAAGCCCTTACCGCTGGTCCGAATGACAAAAAACCCAAATTATTCTCATTAACTCCCGTTGTGTCATTCAAATGGAAGCATGTCAGCATCAATGAAAAGGCCCTATGCTGTTTGTCCAGACAGTCCATTGGCAACGGATCCTATGCTAATAATCTCGAGATCTTCTTTAATGTTTTTAATTTTGCAAAATTCGGATATGAAACGTAAGGAAAAAACTATACTTTGCTTTTAGAACCTAATAACATTAACAAGCATCTGTTGCTCGAATAGCCTACAAGACCTTGTCAGAGCTCCAGCCAACTCTAAGGACATGTTCAATTGTGTAATACACACAGATGGCTTTGCTGTAACCTTTTTGTTTGTCCGTTCCCGTCAAGAAAAAAGTGCAACAGCTACACTCACTCTTGAGGATTTTACTCCTGCTGAAATCAACAAGTATTTCATGCCGATAGTTGTAGATCCAGGGCGTAATGAGATATTCACAGCTGTAGTTGGTTACAACACAGATATGCATCAAATTCACGCATGTAGCAAAGAGGAGCGCGCTCAAATTGCTGGATATAACAGACGTGCAAGGGTCGTAGATGAAAAGAAGGTTGCAACTGGTATTAAAAAAATTGAGACCAATCTACCGACGTGCAAGACTGTTCACTCCGAAATACAATATAAGCTGTACCTTTCTTATGTATTGAGACATATCCAAAGCTTACATGAATTTTATGGTTTCAACTCTGCCAAATTCATATTTAACGACTATCAAGGCCGTCAAAGAGCTGACGAAGAGCTCGCTAACATGCTTCTGGATGGAGGCAAAAAGTACAACCCCAGAAAAAGAAAAAAAAAACCAACAAGAATAAACGGCGTAAAAGAAAATTGCCGAGAGGAAGCAAGACAACGAAGAGTAAGGTACATGCAAGAAAAGCACAGAGGGCTGCAGAAAGGAAAGAAGGACAAGAGAAGAAGTTAACGATTAATGTAGAAGCATCTGCGCAAAAAAGGTACGCATTCATTACTACTGATTCAACAGAAACTGGTAACTATATAAATACATTAACCTGTCCTTTGCAGATACAAAGCAAAGACTGTTAAGAAATGGACCGCTGCTCCCTTCTTTGAAGACCGCAAGAAAATCCCATTAGTCATTTTTGGTGACGGGATGAATAACAAGGATTGTGTTTCATTTAAAGGCCACCCAGCAGGTGTGACAGGAAAGTTGTATCGTACTCTCCTGAAAAGACAGCGCTGCTTTCTTGCTGCGGTGGTGGACATCAACGAGTTTAAAACCTCAAAGGTGGGTCCCAAATTGCCAAATCAAGTGCCCTTCTCTAGAAGTAATGTCATTTTCGTAGGTTTGTAACAATTGTAATGGTGTCGAAATGAAATAAGTACGAATTTCGGACGGCTCCAGCGTTTATGGTACCAATGCCTGCAAAACCTGTGGTATAATATGGCAAAGAGACGTCAATGCGGCCAAAAATATGCTTACTATTGCAAATTCCGTATGGGAACACAATGGCCGCCCCGACATTTTCTATCGCCATCGCCATAACGAAAATGGTGCTGCAGGTTCTATACCGACGGCTTAAAGATTTTTACGCGTTTAGGTGAGTTCATCTTGTGAAATTTGTCACTGTACATTTCTGGGGTTTTATTAACTGCTGCTTGACGTTACTACATACTCAAACAGGGTAGGTATTCTGTGCTTTGGCACAGTATATTTACCTTGTTTGAGTAATAGTAGTTCGCACATTTGGCATTGAGCATTTTGACAGAAAAGGTATGACCCCAAAAACTATACTTTTCATCCAAAATAATTTTTAAATTAGTCTAAATTTTAATTGTAAAATAGTCTCAATTTAAAAGCCATTTCGTGCGAAAGTCAAGCGGAAAAACAGTAATAGAAACTTACTAGGACAGCTACTCTTGGATTGGATGTATGCGCCCCCGATAATTATATCTTGATCGCTCCGTTATTCCTAGTCTGCCTCTGATCACCTTCCCTTTTTCCTTTGTCCCGTTAAAGGTTTTTTAATTCCCTTACACTTTCCTTGAACCTCCCCGGGCAATTTTGATAAGTATTTATCTGTGTGCTCATTGGGTAAAATTTAATTGTAATAAAATATCTCTTTAAACGTAATAGAAACTTATTATTCTAGATATGGAGAAAATTCATGCTTCGATTAAATAGCAGCTCTGGCATGAAAAGTTCATGTTTCACCTTTAAAAGCTGAGCATAAACCACATGCTTAGATGAATAGCACATCATTTAAGATAAACCGAGAATTTTTATTGCAAATAGATAATTGTTCGTTTAGAGCATATTGGTATGAGAAAGTAAAAAGTAAGTTACAATACAATAAATGAATGAGTCTGTTTATTTAATGGACGGGTAAACCGGCTTCGGTAGGGGCGGGAGCAGAGCTTGTTGTGGTGGCTTCGGGATTTGTTACTTGAATAGAAGTGGGTGGTTTTGCACTTACTACATGGCTTGGGGTGGGTGCATCTGTGAACAAATGTATCGTTTGCTGTGCGTAAGATGCAGAAGGCTTAAACCATTCCGTTTCCAACTCATCGACGATATCACCTAAACTTGTCCCATTGGCGACAATCACTCTATTTAGAGAAGGAATTACACTATCCTTTGAATCAATGCGAGGCCTAATTTCGACCTTTACTCTTTCCACGTCATGAATATCGACAAAGAACGACTTGAAATAATCTGTGTAGCTTTGCTCTTGATCATACACATGTTGTAGGTCAATTATCAGTTCTGTATGAAGGTAGGATTGTGTTTCGCTGTTGATGTTCTTATGATCGCCAGTAAACAATACATTTTCCAGTATAATATTTGCATGGTCTTTGATCCAATCCAATATCTGTCTGCGAGTACCATAGAAGATCCAACGATTGGTATTACCAGTACTTGACAGTGTGATTTTTTTGGACAGAAGCGGTGGACAAATAACGTGACCAATATGCCCAGCTGCTGCATCTGATAATACAACAAAAAAAATGGACTCATTAGCGAAGGCTCATATTCGTAACTGGATTACCCATCAAGAGATTTACCCATTTCATAACCAAAAATAAGCTTCATTGTCGCTATTAGTATTACGAGAAAAAAAAAATAGAGAAGTAAAGTAAAAAGCAGAAAAGGGAAATCGAACGAAATTGATTTTCTTTTTTATTCAATGCTGGGATTCAATTATTTTCTTTTTTGGAGAATTTCTTTGATTTTCTCCACATTCTGCATTTTAACAACGACGGTAAAAAATACCAAATTGTTCCATCCATCTTGCCGCTGAAGCAAACACACCAACAATCTCGTAACCTTCCGGTGGTTCAACATGACTGATCCCACCACCTTTTCCACCAAACCACGGGCTAACTCTACCACTACTCAATTTGAATTGTATACCATCAATCCATGCGCCATTACTGACATAGAAACCTTGAATCTGTTCGCCCGGACTGATATCAAATTCGCTGCATCCTCCATCTGTCTTACCCACTTGGCTTTGGCTGCCATCTTTGTATATAAGAGTGAAACCATCCAAGAATGCACCATGATTGACTTTTATTCGTCTCAATTGCTTGCGTTGTTGATTATTGTCAAAGAAGATAGCGAATGATTTATCTTTACCTTCCTCACTGGAAGCTCCATAAATGTCACTCTTCAGAATAATTCCGTTCAGTCCTTGTAGGTTAGTGACCCGATGTGAGCTTAAAAAGTTTGAAAGATGGTCAAGCTGTTTGTGTTCCTGATTGGCACAGACAGCAGCAAGTGACACTTGTTCTCTATTAAGGTCACAACTGCATTTTTGGCATATATCACTCAAACTCAACGTGATTGATTTAGGTTGCTCTTGTACAAATTCGTAATGAGTGCGGTATCTTCCGTTGACCAATATCTCAATGAGGGTAAGACCGGCAGGAGACGAAATCTGTAAGTGGTTGTTTTCCAATGCAGTGAAACTTGGCTTTGAGAGATCTTTTACGCCAATGGGACCATCTTCTGGAATTCTAAAAGCAGGATGGAATCTAAGTCTCAGGATATCAACTCTATGCCTATTTTGCAATATTGATAAAAATAGCTATGACCATTAACCAATGTGTGACGCTAAACATATTTAAAAAGACATTTACCATTGAGAACCCTCTTCCTCTTGTGGCGTTATAGGACCACGTCCTGGTTCTTTGGCTAAAAATGTACGATTCCAGTTATTGTATCCACGGCTCATAATTCCTGAATATGCATTTATCAATTCCCTGTTTGCAAATACTCGCTAGAATAACGATCCATATATCTTACCGCTTGGAGAATGGTTCAGAGTGAAAGCGTGACCGACCTCGTGCAACTGTTGAAATTGTAGGTACGGTAAGAACACCCATTCTATCTTGGTGCATCATTGAAAATTATGTTTAAATCATACCATAGCTCCCATACCAATATTTGCTGCCTTCCACCAGGTACCACTTTCGTTAGCATCATTAGCAACATAGCGCGTGTCTGTCTTTGTATTATCTAACAGACTAGGAACAATGTCTTCTATGGAAGATGGCCATGCATGCAATAAATGCGAACCAAATATTCCTAACGCTGTATGCCCACTTGCACCACCTAATGCTGCATGTCCTAGTGTTACTTCTGACTTGCAATCCCAATGCGCATCCAAAATAAGACCGGCCACTATACTTGGCTTATTAAAAGGTGGATGATTGCGTAGATCATCGAGAAAAAGCCCAAATAAGCTTTGCACACTGGCATCGTGATCCTTACTCTGTTGAGCTCGACGCTTATCACGTATTTCGGCCATTGAATATTGTGAGCGAATAATATGTACTTTAGCTGTATTTCTCATAGTACCCTTATCTTTACAAGAAATAGTATCCGGTAGCCAGGCTTCATCTAATCGGAAAGTGCGTCTACCCATACCGTTACGGTGCATTTGTTCGGCACAAAAGGCTTGCCACATATATCCTGCAACACGAAGTTTCTCAACAGCCACTGACAAATTATTTTGTCCCTTCTTTTCAGGTGGCACGTCAAATTTGGCTGGTGAGTCTGAAGCAAGAAAAATGACAAGCGATAAAGGCGGATTTTGCAGTAAGGGTAAATAGTTGACATGGAAATGTAAAGTTTGATTTTCAGCTGGCAGGGCAAAAGTAATGGTGTTCGGTCCAGGAACAAGATGAACTAATGCCTTGAAATGGGAATTGACACAGGGCCATTCAGTTTGAGGAAAGTCATTGCATACAACGTATAGTGGTTGATCAAATATGCCGTTGCGAAAACCAGCACGGCCATAAACTAAAAGAAAACGCTATTACAACAAATTAGCAGTTAAAACTAACAATGTGTATACACCAAAAATGGTGTGACTATAAAATAGCAGTCTGCTTTAAGTGTTGTACCTGATAAACAACTTCACCCTCTTTAATGTTACAGATTTCAATACCCCTGGGCTCTGTTGGCCTTTGAGGAATAGGTGGTGCGTTAGGCGATTGATAATTCATTTGGTGAGAATATGATCAAGAGAATAAGTCATTGACATGAATTTCATGCATATACGCATTTCTGAGTTTCATAACGAACTGCTCACGAAAATTGATCCAATAATTTATAGCGAGGATACGGAACACCGTCCTTTGTGCAGATTTGTGGACGACAAAAAGATAGTTACACTCCATATACTTTAAGGTAAAGTTGAAAGAAATACGTAAATATAGATAATAGTCAAAATCCTAAAGCATACAAGGCTGTTTTGTTTCAATTCGATTGCTAGTGTGCCGTTGACAAAGATCTGGCGAATTAGCTACCTCGGACGATCCGGGTCCAAGAACCAAAATGCGGTAAATGCAAGGCTACAACGCATTTTCATTTTATATTACGCAAAAATTGTTGATGGAAGTGCATGCTTTCGAATAAGTTGAAGAACTTGAGCGATATATACTGTAGTAATATCGAAAATATTGTCTCCACTTTTTTTTGATATTGATAATGTACCAAAGAGGACAATAAAAAATAGTGCTTTATGATTCCTTCTCTTAGCTCAAAAACCACCGCGTGCTGCTGCTA
The DNA here is from genome assembly GCF_025528875.1 of Mycotypha africana. Lineage (NCBI taxonomy): Eukaryota > Fungi > Mucoromycota > Mucoromycetes > Mucorales > Mycotyphaceae > Mycotypha > Mycotypha africana. The sequence continues at coordinate 1,882,689 of NW_026515730.1, forward strand.
ATAAAGTTATCTACATCGACTGGAGAGTTTTATATCAGTCGAATGGTGAGAATAAACCAGTTTGTATAAGGATGAATAATGTTCAACGACTGTGTTTCCCTGCCAGATGTGAGTAGTAACTAATCAAACATTTCATCGATGTTGTTCGACAATATTTTGATAAAAGTAATTAGTGCTTGCAACAAATAGAAAAGAGAAAAGGAACTCACAATCTGTTTTTAAACAGCAGTGCTCTTTTTAATAGTTTCCACTATTACAGCTTCCGTCACAAATTTGAAAACATTTGGAGTTTTTAGAAGATAGGCTAATGAGAACGTTAATTCCACTGCTAATAACCATTCAGCCTCATCTTATTAGGTCATCCAGATCCGTTACCTTATCATCTGTTGACGGAAACGTGATCTAGGGCGTTTACCCGGTATGACCATTTATCAGAGCAGCCAACAATAGAGTGGTAGTCATCTTCGACGGGTGCTGGACACAGCTTACATGCTGACGAAGGCCATCGTCGTGGTGTTATACGATGCGATGAAGCCTGGATACTTGAAAGAGTGGCGAAGCAAACGCCACCAACAGGTGATAACTTTATGTGGTAACCTCAAAGACCAAAACACCATCCAAATCCGAGGATGGCAAAAGTCCGGTGGACATATACAGGGAATTTGTGAGATGCCTAGCAATGATAATGTACCTAGTAACTTCTCCTGAAGATAGCGCTGCGACCAGAACTGCCTCACTATACCAGCAGATAATTTATCCAAGGAAACGGTCTGGTTGTCACCGAGTTTAATAGTCTAATGAGTACGTGGGGGAATCCAAACAGATGTAACAATGGTAACTATTTGTTGCGAACGCTGATTAACATTTAAAATAAAAGAAAAAATGACAGCCGCAGGCTGAATCGCCGTTTGGACAATCGAGTGGATACGTTGTGAACTGAGGTATTGGGCCACTTCAGGTTCTTCAAATAGTGCTTCCACACTGTAAGTTGCTTTATTGTCAGAAATGTCGAAACGGCTTCTGGAGAGAAGAATTTTGGTCTTTATACCATTAGCAACGATGGTCGATCAGTTGACCCCATACTTAGTTTGGGATTCGATCGTCATGAGTTAATCGTTGACTCGAGATCTTCTTGTGGAGAAGTAGTTGTTGTTTGTAAATGCTGCAATCTGATTGGTCCATTTAATAAAAGTACTCGCATTTTCCTTGGCACGTAGTTTGTAACATTCTGTTTGAACTCGACTACTTACACCACTCTTAAGAGCCGCCTTTGACGCCTCTGTTAGGGCATCTATTGCTCGACTGATTACCCTTTTCTCCCCTCCACCCAATAAATCATAGTACTTTTTAACTTGAGCCTTCAGGGGTTTTTAGTTACTACTTAGCTTCTTATATGTATAATTTGTTTAAAGGAAGTGAAACTTGGTCGAAGAACATTTTAAATATGTAGATACAGTATATGAGGTTTTGTCCCATGGCATGAGGGATGCTGACGCGTGTAGCACTGATGATGATAAAGAAGATATATAATCGTTGCTAATAAAGAATGAGTATCGCAGAGATAAGCATAGATGTTGGCTAATTCAAGTAATAGCTGAAAAAGTTGTTGCTGGTATTGGGTATAATGCGGCCTAAATATCAATTTCCACGGCCCAAATTTATTTTCTGTCAGTGGCCCATTTTATGCTCAGCTATTGTCCGTTTACTGTAGTGTAATAACCGCGCTTTCAAAAGCTCTCATGCCAGCAGCGGCAGACGACAGTTACGTTGCGGTGCCTACAGAATTTATTACCGGAAGAAAATGCGACGACTTGTATGCTCCATCGAATCCCTTGAGTTCGTTTCCTCCAATAGTGGTGGAGATGCAAAAGAAGGTTGATCATAAGTTTCTGACTCGCGTCATTCAATACTGTACGCTCACATTTGAGCGCTACAACTCGGCAACCCCACTCGCTGCCCCATGTCTTATGTCCCCATACGACCCTGAGGATCTTCCTTCTCCTACAGCTATCAATTGTTTGTTATATGCAGATGATGTGGCTCTCATTGGCACCCCTCGTGAAGCTAAAACTATGCTCCAACTTGCTGAATCCCATTCTCTCCAACTAGGTTATAGATGGTCTCCTCCTAAATGTGCGATTATTCGACCTGCAAATTGTTCAACTACGTTTACCCTTTATAATAATGAGCTTCCCATAGTCGATGAATTCGTCTACCTTGGTGCCCCTTTCAAGTGGAATGGTATCTGCTCCACCTCTGTCGTCCGTAAAAGCAAACCTGGTGCACTCCTGTCCATGGTTCAACTGAATTCAATCGGTGCCAACCAATCTGGGTTTGATATGCTCTTCTCCATACGACTCTATGCCACTTTTGTTCGTCCCAAGCTCGAGTATGGCTTAGCCATTACCCCCTTGAAAAAAACTGATTACCAACAACTAGAAAAAGTCCAAGACATTTGCTTGCGAATGATCTTTGGGGGTCACCGTAGCGCCTCCACTACCGTTTTTAAACACCTTGTCAACTTACCAGACATGCGCTATCGGGCCGATGTAGTGCGTCTTAAGTACATTTATCGCCACCAACACCTTCCTCCTGACAGCCTGCTCTCCCTATTAACTGTCTCCATGTACGCCATCCCTGAATGTGCTCAAACGTTGTTCAATCGTGAACGCTATGCCAGCGAACCTCCTCCACAGTTCACCACATAAACCTTCCTCTTGGCTCCAACAATACCGACAGGAGTGTTTCAGCACCTACCTCCGTAACACAGAAAAGAAACTCATCGAAGCATGTCGTTCCACTCTGGGAATAGAATCCAATAATGTATCTACCTGCGTCTCGTCCTGACCGTAGTCATCTCATCCGCTGGAGGATGGGATGGCTACCAGGCAAACCCAAACCTTGTCCCTGTGATTTTGACCTTACATCCGACTGTCACAAGATCCCTGTCGACTTCTGGGCGTCCCTACCTATTCCTGCCCCCAACTCTCATCTTAATCACGTTGATTTCGCTTTAAATGCGCTGCCCCTTAAGGCAAATGCTCCCTGTCCCTCTTATTGGGTAACACTTTGCTTTCTCTTGTGGACCTTCGACACATTTTGCAATCCTGAGGGTGATTACCTCACAGATCCCAATCCTGGTGAAGTCTGACTCAAGTCTAATCCCCCCGTTAACGACTCTGCTGATCTCGCGATTTATGATCGGTTAGATCTCTAATATGTGACATGTACCCTCTGTCTTTCCTCCACTGCTAAAACATAGAAAGTGCACGATGGTTGTAAAGAGATGGTCATGAAGCCATTTGGTAGATCTAATGATGTCAACTTTATTCTCTTCCTTTCAATACTTTTTTTCTATCGTTATTTATTGCTTCCGTAGATAGTTTTTTTCGTCCATATTTACTCCTCTGTTCGTTTTAAACTGCAAGAACGGCCTATAGGTCGAATGCAATTAGTTTAAATAAAAACAAACAGTTAGTCTGAGCGCTACAACAGACTTCCAATAGTTGTAATATTCGGCATTGCAAATGCTACGGTGATTTTAAGGAGCAAAACTGCAGATAGTGACTTCCCCTTTGCCAAACAGATTTAAAGCTTTGGATGGGCTGAGCGTTGTTTGCTGCTGACTTCCTCGACATTACAGGCAAATCAAGGAGAAGAAGCATTGCATCCTTTGCAAACGATTGGTTGTTTTCCCTGCTCTCAATCTCTCTCTATTGATAACTTTGGATTATGGAAAGAATGACAACTTGATGAGATTACTATATGCAATTACTCAGGGAAATCTTGATCAGCTAATGGGAGAAGAAACCGAAAAACTGGAGGCGGTAAAGAGCATTTGTAATATCACTGAAATTCAGCTCCAAAAAGTAAAAAAATGCCTGGAACAAAGAAGCAAAGTTTCAAACAAAAAAGCATTAGGCTATGTGCGACACTTTGTCGTTTTTACGGCAAGGAAAAACTGTGAAGCTATTTAAATAACTCCAGTTGAAGAAACCCCTCCTTTAGTATATCTAAACAAAAAAAGGTCTGCAAGCGCTCTAGAGTCTGGAAACGAACTTGATACGGAGCTATACGAATTTGTTCAACGTTTCAAAAGCGGAAAAACAGATAGGATTAGTAGGAAGAAATGCTTTGAGAGAAAGCCAGTTAGAAAATATAAGCTCAATCAAGAAATTCAACAGCAGTGAGAGTTTACGCTGCCATTATAATAGGAATTTCAAAAATGCTGTTTTATTATAAGCTATCATTACATAATATAACTTTCTCATTGCTCGTAATGGCAATTATAATATCCAATAATGGATGGTGTTTTACTTCACTCTTGTTGAGCTTAATATCTTTTGATGACATTATAATACACTGCTTTGCCCAAAATGCACACGGTATTTCTCTAAGAAGTGGGAGATCGTGGTGCTGCGAGCTTTGCTCGATAATTTTTTCATCAAGTTGCTGGACAACGATGATCACACAAATAGGAAGAGTGTTATATTGTTCAAAAATGTTGGTGCATTGTTGAATGATTTGATTGAATTTCTTTTCTTCAAAGGTATCAATAATATTTATGACTATAGGAGGCAAATCAGTCTCAAAATTATGAGGAGTATACAGGACAGCACCATAATTTTGATGCATGAATCCTAGGAGTTCAGCAACATATGAATCTTTTTCTGCTTTAACGATTGATATAGTTATGGCGTTAACGATTCGTGAATCAGATAAAACGATCTTGCTAATCAAATCAACCCCAGGACAATATTCAGTAGGGACAATAAATTTACAAAACTCTTGGCCATTTTCGTCTAAAAATTTTCCTTCCATGTAAGAGCGAAACTATCTACATCTTTGATGTGCATTGGACTTACCATTCATTTCAAAAAAAAAACCCACTTATACAACCGTCAAAAAAGTTTACAGAAGAAAAAGCGTATCCATATTGTATCCATGACGAAAAACTCTGATGATAAAGCCCGACCAATAAGGATGGTCAGTTTACAAAAAAAGCCAATCGTATCGTATCGTAACGTATCGTAACGTAAACGTACCATACCAGTATCTTAAAATATTTCTAATATAAATCGAATTAAACAGTTATTCTACGTGTGCCTTAATTGAAAAGCTTTTGAAGTACAGTGTTTTTACTTCAGTACGAGACACTAATATATTTTTAGTGATTTCTTAAAAGACAAAAATAAAATATAGATTTCATCTCAACAAAACTTCTCCCAAAAAGTTTCGGAGTGTCTGATCCAACCTAAGCAATCTTCTACAGAGACTGAGAGGCAGGCTTGCTTAATTCTAAGAGTTAAGTTATCATTAAAATCTAAAGGATTTCGTCGAATGATACTTTCAATTATGGACCAGCACTCTTCGATAGGATTTAGAAAGGGTGAATATGGTGGCAGGAAAAGAGGCTTGTATCCACGTGAATTGATTGCTTTCACGACAAATTCAGAATGGTATATTCTGTCACGTTCTGACCTCTAATTCATATAACAATCTGAGAAACAATACAGATTTACTGCCTTTACCAGTTATAGTGTACTGGAACAAATATTTTTTTTTTTTGTTTAAATTCAAGTACTTTATTACGATTATTGTATAACAAGAAACAAGAGAATATACACTAGTGTTGTTGAGTAAATAAAGGATGTGGAGGTTGCGATTAAGCCAAAGAACAGGATAAACCGAAAAACAAAACAAAAAAAAACAAGGCGTTTAGCCTGTGTCTTGCTGGGATGAGCGATCCACTTCTTTGATAGTGAGCTTTAAAGTTACCGATGATTTCAGTCGATTAATTGCATTATCAATAGACCAAGCATCTTGACTAATGACTGTAGACCAATGGTATTTCCAAAGAGTTTCCAATATGTTACCCACCAATTCCAGGGTGTAATTCTCAGTAAACACATCAGACGGCAATTTTAAATTGAGGAGGACATGCCAGACATCAGCGGGGGACCTTAAGACAGCGGAAAGAGACAGAAAGTTCAAAGCTTCTAGCCAATAAGACCATTTCATTGGGCAGCCTACGACGAAATGATAGTCATCTTCAACGGATGCAGTGCACAGTTTACAAGTAGTAGTAGGCCAAAGCCTTGGGCGAAGACGATGTAAGGACAGCTGTGTGCTGAGAGAAGCTCGTAACAAGCGCCACCAGCATGTGAGCACGGAATGGGGTATTCGGAGGGACCAAAACTTTTTCCAAACACGAGGATGACAAAAGCCTGGTGGACAACTATATGGTATCTGCGGGATTCCAAGTGAGGATGATGGGCCTGGTAATTTTTCCTGAAGATATCGTTGCGACCAATACTGCCGTAATATCCCAGGCGTCAGTTTAAGAAAGGGTATCGCTTTTTTGTCGCCAACCTGAATCTTCCAATGAGTACAATAAGGAACCCAATGAGATGCATCGAGGGTAACTATCTGTGAAGAACGCTGAGCAGCACTCTGAAATCGCATATGAGGCGGAGGAACATCGTGGCCAAAATTACTGGGCATAAATTTCTTAATACTAGTGCGCCAGGCAATGGGTGGGTTGTCGGTCGTCAGCAGCTGGAGAACTTCTCCAACCTTATTGGAGATAGGAATATCAATCCGCAAAAAATTGGTAAATTGATTATACGGATAGGACCAGGAAACAGCATTTGCAACAGTATAACATAACGGTATCTGCTTCAGATCATAATAATTGGCGTCAGATGGTGAAAGGACGGATACAAGAGCAAAACGTAGAGGTGTATCTGCATGCCAACGTCCGGGCCAACTGGAATGCCCTGCTAGAGGCGGAAGCTCAGTTAGAAGCCGAGTGAGGATGGATAACGTAGGCAGCTGCTTGAAAAAAGCTAACATAGTTCGAGGATGCTTTAGCCAAGGCAAAAAGGAGCGGTGACCAGTACAGAGGTATATACTATGTCCAATCGAAGGAGTAACGAAGTCAGCGATACTTTTAGGCCGAAGGATTCTTTGAATGTAAATTAGCTGGAGGGCTAAATGTTGCTGATGGATATCTATCACACCTAAGCCGCCAAGATGCTTGTGCAAACAGATCGAACGCCAAGAAGGAGCCGGCCGAAAAGGCAAAACAAACGTGCGAACGACAGTACGGACTTCGTTCAGCCAAAACTTTGGCACTGGAACCACCCTCAACAGATGCCATAGTTTGCTGAGAATCTGCGCGTTAACCAACAAAGACAAACCGCGAACGGAAAGTCCCCGCTCTTTGAGCTTACTGCAATGCATTTTGAGCACATTCGTTATACGATGGAGGTAACAATTCAGCTGTCTAGACGAAGAATAAAGAGGATAACCCAAATAACGGACAATTGATGCGCTATACTTTGTATGATAGCTGATACCCTCAGAGGTAGCAATATCAACCCAAGATGGACTACTTTCACCAGATAAGGATACGATGTCGGTCTTGCGAATGTTAACTTTGGCATTACTGGCCGAACCATACAAGGACAAGAGTTGGCATAGAATGGGCCACTCCTCGGCTGATCTCAAAAAAACTTCCAGATCGTCAGCATAACTGAGAAGCTTGAAGACTGGTGGTTTAGCCCACTGAATGGGACTGTCATCTCTCCCAGTATCCGGATGCCGAATGATAGGAGTTTTGGCCACGGAAGAGACCTGCGTCTTCAAAGGTAATAGTGAAACACCCTGCAAGGGGGAAGCCAACAGAGTTCTAAGGAACGGCTCGAACATCAGATTAAACAGCAAGGGTGACAGAGGATCTCCTTGACGTAACCCTCGACCTTGTATCAAAGGTTTGCCTAGGAATCCGTTAATCGAAATGGAAATAGCTGTTGTAAAGAATAATGACGACAAAGCTGAGATCAGATGAGCCGGAAAACCAAAGCGCGACAACACTAGACTGAAGTACTGAGGATGGACGCGATCATAAGCCTTCTCCTGGTCAAGCATAACAGCCACAGCATTCGAAGCACGAGGATCGGTACTTTTACGAAAGTTATCCATAAGCGTCATATTTACCCAACCGTTATCAGAAATCAAGCGATGTGGTATAAAGCCTGTCTGATACGGGTTGATCATCCGTGGTAAAACTGCATTGAGTCGATTAGCCAGTATTTGGTGAAAAGTTTAGCATCCGAGTTGATCAGCGATAAAGGACGCCAATTGCTCAATAGTGTCGGATCCCCTTTTTTGAATAACAGTACCATCCGTGTTTGCTTCCATGATAAAGGTAATTTACCATGTAATGCCTCATTCAGAACCGTCAAAAATAAGAGTGTCGCTTTAGGAAATTTGTCAAATAAAAATTTGTAGACTTCAAATGGCAACCCATCCAATCCAGGGCTTTTATTGTTGGGAGAGTGATTCACGACATCAATCAAGTCAGCTATACTAAAATCCGTCCCTACATCAGTAGAAGCTTGTCCAGATAATTTCGCCGCGTTTGGAATATTGGCCAAAAGTGAATTAACAGCCTCAAGGTCGATGGCCTCAGGTGAATATAACTGACTATAAAACCGATGAGATTCCTGCAAGATTTCGGGGGTTGTTTCCAATAGTCTACCAGTGACACTGCATCTTAAGGAAGAAATCGTCTGCTGCATTTGACGCAATTTAATGACCCTGTAAAAGTACTTCGTATTCCTTTCGCCCTTCTCGTGCCATCTGGTAGCAGAGCGAAGCAACACTTTTTCCATTTCTTCCTTTGCCTCCTTCTCCAAAGTATCGTTTAACTGTTTTATCAATACCTGTTGACGGGCGGCATGTTGTGAGTCGCTGGAAACAACACTTTCAGCCTGCAATTGCTGAAGCTTCTGCTGCAGTTTATGAAGGTTACTGAGTCTCTGCTTTCTGAAGCCGTGTGTAAAACTTTCACAGGTATCCTTTAAAGCCCGTTTTAAACTTTCCCATGTCGTTTGTGCATCTTGTTCACCTAGTAAGTCAACAGACACAAAAAAGGAGTTAACCACATCTGTCAGTAAAGCGCAAAAGATATCATTTCGTAAGAGTGAAGTGTTGAAGCGCCAAAAGCCTGGCCCTATATCGTCCCGTTCTGGAGTTAGATCAATCTGTAATAGTTGATGATCTGTCCAAGAAGAGGGTAAGCAGTTCTGTGTACAGTTGGAAATCCGAGGCTGGTGGGTCTTGCTACAAAAAATATAGTCGATTGTGGAATGGTGAGATCCACGATGGAACGTAGGATGACTTTCAGGAAAGCAGTTGCCAAAGTGCTCGACCAGCCATTGATGCCAATAGACGAAGCGAGGGTCAGCACAGCTATCAACCAGCTTTGGTAGACATAAATTGAGATCGCCCAGTAACAGAGTAGGTGGCTCGGCATTTGGTAAAGATGCGAACGGGGAGGACATAAAGTGCTCTAGGAAAGGCAGTCGGTGCGCGGATTGTGCAGGACCATAAATATTGATGAGTGAGCATTCTACTTGGTGAAGGACTTGATTGTACACCGAAGCACGGATACACCGTTCGTCCAGCGAGACGAGAGCATCCTGAAGTATAAAATTCTTGTTTAAGCAAATAATTGCACAATATTTTGTAAATAACACAGAGTAGTTGGGAAAAAGAAAAGATTGAAAATAGCCGCATTGTTGTTGAGTTAGGTGATCTTGAAGATGGAAGGCTGAAACTTCCTGCAAACATAAAATATCCAAAGAGAGTGATGATGATTTAAGATAAGATAAAAACACTCTCTGAGTGTTTTTATCGGCATCCTTGAAAATGCTACGAGCATTTAAGGATGCAATACGCACTGGTTTTTTACTCATTACCCTTATGGGCGTTGAGTTCAGTTGTGGGATTGTGTGGGCGGCCTACGCCGCCATCCATACCTTTTTGTTTATCATTGAATTTGCTTGTAGACAATAGTGTGTCCGATTGATTGAGAACCTGGTATTGCTGATCGTTTTCGATATCCATAGATAGTCGGACGTCAGAGGGAGCATATTTCGAGAAACTGCTATCACGGTTTTCCTTATCAAATACTCGTTTGGTGCGATTCTCTGCAATATCCATATTATCAGACTGAGTCGCCATTGGATCATTATCACTTGGTGCCATTACCATATCAGGTGGTTGAGATTCATCGTCGGCCTTGTTTGTTTTTCTAATCTGTGGCTGTGGTGTGTCGTGGGTGATAGTGGTACTTGGCTGTTTTTTACGTGTGTCACGTCTGTGAGTTATGTTTTCGTATATATCCAAATCTTGTGCAAAAGTTGTCTCAGGTAGAGGATAATCGTCCTCGTTACACCGACGTTGTGTGTGGCCCTTTTTACCACAACGGAAACAGGTGATCTTCAACAAAGAAGGGCATTCCTTCTTCATGTGGCCGGATTCACGGCAGTAATAGCAGATGGGTGGCGCTCCTTTAAAGCTAGCATTAACGAATCTATCCCAATCATCCAGATAAAGCATTCGTTGCAGTTCTTGATACTCTTTGGTAGTATCACTACGGTCTAAAAGGATACTGACTTCACCCTCGAAGAAGCCATGGTTCAAACGACGTTTGATTTGGAGGACTCGGCCATAATGGGCCATAGACGTCTTCAACTTAGAGATCAATTCATCTTCCTCAGCACTGAACGTAAGATGTAAATTGACACGAATATGATCGTTGCTGTCAACCTTATCTTTATATGGGAAAGCTTTGTAGGCGACGTCATTGATGATTAATCCGTTTCTCAAGGCATTAGCCGTCATTTTGGGGTCACGAAATCTGGTGTGGAAAATGAGTCGGCCGTCACTACGGTTACCACTTCGAGAAAGAGTATTAAAATAATTTCCTACTACGGGACCAATCTGATGGACTACCAGCCGAAAAGCGTCAGCCTGGTGTTCAAATAAGCGATTGGGAATGTCAAAAATGACAGCTCCGGGTTCCAGGGCAGTCTTCACAATAGCGTGTACGCGTTGAGCTTGCAAATATTCCTTGACTTCGTCTTCTTCAAATAGAGCGTCTATGGTATACCGCTCTCTGTTGCCCGAGATATCATAACGGCTTCGAGGTGCCGGTATCTTCGCTTTTCTACTGTTGGACGCGATGGTCGCCCAACTAGTTCCCGATAACGTCAAAGCGTTGTTTGACATGGGCTGGTGGAGGTTACTGTAGATGGAGGTTTTTGAGATGTCAAATGCCGTAATCTGATTGGTGGATTCAAAAAAGTGATGAATACACGAAAGAAAGGCCTAAAGATGTTAATTGTCTACTCGCACTTGAGTGCGTCTTCTCTTAATTTTGTAAAGATCGCAGACATTTGCTGTGGTGTACATATCTTTTTCAGCGCGTCGCCGCTTGCTTTGGGATTCGCCGACGTATTCCAGCTTGAAAGCCATGTTAGGATGTGCACTTGTGGCCTCGATGATACGCCATGGTCCTGCAAATTTAGCCTAACCGCATTTCCAGTTATCCTTTATTTTTATCTTGAGTACCGTGTCCCCGATCCTAAAGGTTTCTTTGGGTTTGCGGTTCTTGTTGAAGTAATGCTGTTGACGAACTTGGCTCCGTTTGATCGTTTCTCGGACGTCCTGGTGCAATAACGGGATATAATGGTCGAGGTATTGTATCCAGAACTGTATGGTATATGTGTTAGTTACTTGCCAATTACATATGTCATTCAAAGATGGCAAGCGGGCTGGTCGTCCAAACATAATCTCAAACGGAGAGCGTCCTGTCGATTGTTGCTTGGTGGTATTGATGCCAAAGGTAATGAATGGGAGGTACTCGTCCCAGACTTGTAGCTGACGTTCACAGTAAATAGACAAACAGGTTTTGATCGTACGTTTCATTCGTTCTACTAAACCATCAGTTGCTGGATGTTCCACACTTGTCTGTATTTTTTTAATGCCAAGGCGTCTACACACCATCTGGCTTGCTTCAGCGATAAAGTTGCTCCCATTGTCTGTCAGAAATTCACGTGGGGTGCCGAAGATCAGTATCACAGAAAATAAAAGAGCGTTTGCGGTCATGTTAGTGTCCATAGATGCAAGAGGGACGGTCACAACCCATTTAGAGGGATACTCCATGAAGACGAGTAGATAATGATTGTTACGTGTTGAAACAGGTAAGAAAGCGATGTCTGCGGCCCATCTTTCCCCAAGGTCCCCGACTTGAATGCTCTTCAGTTTTTGATATTTATGAGTAGGCGTTTTAAACCGTTTGCAAGTAATGCAGTTATTGACATATGCTTGAACGTCTTGATTAATAGTCTTCCAATAGCCGTTTTCTTTTGCTTTTGCCAAGGTCTTGTCGCGTCCCAGGTGGGCACTAGTTGGATGATCGTGTATGACTTTAAGAAATTGTTGTTGTAATGCTTTGGGGATTACTACGACGGGAGGATTATGCTTGATATAGCAAAGAATTTGCTGCTTTAACATATACGGGTATTGTATATTGCCCGTTAGTATTATTTCTTGGATTTCACGATCTTGAGCTTGAGCTTCCGCTAGAGGTTTGATATTGAGTACGTGCCCTCAGCCTCTTGAGTACGGATAGCCTGCACTTCTGGTTTTTCGGACTGAATCTTGATTCTGCTTAAGCAGTCGGCATCCGTATTATGAAGCCCCTTTCTATGTTGTATGGTGAAATCGTAAGTCCAAATGTCTAAGATTAGGCGGGCAATTCGACCTTTAGGATCTTTTATGGATAATATGGATTTCAAGGCAGCATGATCCGTATACACCCTTAAAGTTGCTCCATAGACGTAGCAATGGAAATATTTAAGAGACCATGCGACCGTCAAACATTCTTTTTCTGTGACAGAATAGTTAACTTGAGCCGGATTTGAGGTCTTGCTGGCAAAAGCTATCGTTCTACCTGCTTGTACCAGCACCGCGCCCATGGCGAGTTGGCTAGCATCACAATGAATTTCATAAGGGAGGTTGGCATTTAGATAAGCTAACTCTGGTAGGAATGTCAGGATACTCTTTAACTTCTTGAAAGCCTTCTCGCACTCTTTCGACCAATGCCATGGAGTGCTTTTCCTGAGTAATCGATAGAGAGGCGCCGCCGTAGAAGAGAGGTTTGCTATGTATCGATAGTAAACGTTACAGAGACCAAGGAATTGCTGAAGTTCTCTAAGGTCTGTAGGAGTGGGGAAGTGCCGAATAGGATATGTCCGATCAGGGTTGGACTGTATGCCTGTACTAGAAACCAAGAATCCAAGGAACTTGACTTCATGCTTTAAGAATTGGCATTTGTTAAAGCTCAATTTTAGATTCCAATTGTGTAAGTTGCGCAACACTTCAATAACATGCGTGATATGGTCTTCTTCAGATTGACTATGAATTAGAATATCGTCCAAGTAGACGATGGTGAATGGCAACACTTCTTTCATGATAGAGTGCATGAACCTTGCAAACGTTGGTGGCGCATTGCATAGCCCGAAAGGCAAAACGTTATATTCATACAGTCCATTCCTGGTCTTGAAAGCTGCCTTGCATTTATCAGTTTCATATATAGGTATTTACCAGTAAGCAGACTTCAGATCTATCAATGTGAACAGTGTATTCTATCCAAAAGGTCCTCCATCCTTTCTAGTGGGAACCTATCTTTTCTGGTCACACTGTCGAGTCGTTTGAAATTGTTGCAGAATCGATAATCACCGTTTTCTTTTTGAATTACCACAGGAGGTGCGCACCATGGAGAGTTATTTGGTCTTATGGCACCACGTTCGAGCATCTTGTTTACTTCCGAATCAACCAGCTCATTTTCCTTGGGAGGCAATCGCCGTCCTCGAGCAGCAAATGGTTGCGTATCCCCCGTATCGATACGGTGGTATACTGGAGCATTGGTAACCGTCTGGGTTTCGCTATCATTGTATAAATTAGGGTGAAGTAGTATTATATGTTTTATCTGCGAATGGATCCCATGCAGCGGACCCAATTGTTCGTTCAGCGTTTGGTTTTTTAAGCCGACCCTATCTCTGCCAGTAGTAATAGAGGGGTTTTTTGAGTCCACCGCCGAGTTGTTAATACTATGGCCACTTCTATATGCTTTTCTATTCAGCAATTGCATGTGCAAAGGGTCAATGAGGACATCTTGCTTCATTAACCAGTCCATTCCAAGGATGACTGGAACATTTTGAGCAGGAGTCACTCGGAAGACATGAGAAAGGTAATTTGTAGTTTGGATAGAGCAAGAGAGGATACACGTTTGATCAGAATATCCTGTCGAGTTATTGCCGTAGCAGATACGTATTTAGGTGCTTTAGCCATAGGCAACCGGAGCTTTTCAACCTCTGCAGCACATATTGTAGATATTTCCGCGCCTGTATCAATTAAAACCTTAACTTGCATACTGCCGTCCATGTGATAGGTAGGAATTTGGGCAATCAAAGAGAAATTGTAAGTGTTTTCACAACTTCCTATCACCGTAAGTATGGTTAAATCATCAATTTGAGCTTCTTGCTTATTAATAGGAGGGAGACTATAAAGCTTATAAAAGATATTATCAGTGAGGTCGAACCCATCGTCCTCTGTTTGGGGCGAAACAGTATGGTCCTCATTAGGTTCGGAGTACTGCCGCTTCTCGGCGAGGCAATCGCCTGGACATTACTTCGATGGTTCCAATTTTTGTTAGTAGGTCTCTTTGTCTGTCTCTTCATTTCTTCATGAGCTTTGTTCAGATAATAGCATTCTCGCGTCCAGTGGCTATTCCGGTTACAGAGATCACATTTCTTGTAGTTGGCCTTCTTATAATTGTCATATGATCTCCCGTACTTTTGAGCATTGACATCTATGTCCATAGATTCGGTAGGAAATGTGGCTAGGGCGGGGGCCGGAGGAGGAGCCGATGGTTTAAGGAATGGTGCAGGTAACTTATTGTAAATCATATTGCGCTCTACCTCAGTAGCAAAGTTAATGGTGTGGTATTTCCATACCTTCTATAATATATAAAGACGAATTAGACACACTTTCAAGCATTTGACTCGTTATTATGATCATAGAATCATAATAACACTTGTACACGTCATCTTGTATTTCTAAAGATGCGCATCTATAATGCTGCATTATTTACTGGCTGAGAAATTAAGGAACGAGGACTTTTTTTATCAAACATTCAGTTTGCTGTGAACGCTCCCCTCTCTGATTTTCAGTGTATAATAAAAGGACTAAAGGAGACTCATTTCACCTTACAGTTTATATCAAGTTATAAGTTGCGTTCACTAAACATAAAACAACTACAAATATCACAAATGGCAGCTTGTATGCTTGTGGGCTTCATTGACACGACTGATTTTGCCAAGTCAGGATTAATGGCCTTGTAAAAGTAGTTCATTTAAAGCTAGAAGTTGTCTTTTGTCACAGTGGTAATGAGTAAAAGTAAACAAGGACCGAAAGTTGTCATCGGTTCGCTATTTTGCTTTAGGCTATCCAAAGTATTGATTGCTTTGGCCATTTCATCCTTGGATGAACCAAAGAAGGTTTGGAACTGGGAGCGGATGGTTTGGATAGACTTTTTGTCAGTATCCGTAAGAGTTTTCCACCAGTCATTGGCATTTCTTTGCATGGCCATCATGAATTCACTTCTGCGTTCCTGTTCGTCATAATGATGATAAATCACCAGTTTATCAAAGTGCGTAAGCCAATCATGAGCGGTAGGAGCCACATGGCTCCGAAAAAGGGAGGAGTTGGGTGCTTGCTATGGCGTTTTCTTAGTGTTGAATCCATTTGGCCAGTGTTGATATTAAAGTCTGCTCTGGGTGTCGTAGTAGTAACTTGGCCTCATCGCGATTTCGGATACAGTATCCCACTGCGATTGAGAGTGTTGTAAAGGCGAGGTATACATATCGTCATCATCAGTAGACGAGTGAGCTGACTAAGGTCGAGTATTTGCTTTTGCTTGCAAATCAGGGGTGTGGTGAATAGCTCTTTGAAGTTCCTGTTTCAATGTTGATAGCTCTGACAAGTACTGTTTCTCTTTGGCTTGGCTGTAACTTAATTGTACGTCAAGTAGGGTATTTTTTGCTTTCTCTTCATGTATCTGAAGCTGGAGGTGATATTTGGTTTGGCTGAGAGTTTGCTGATGCTGATATGTGGCGTCAATGAGTTGCTATTCTAGGTGGCGTATTTGCTCTTGAAGATCCTCTATGGTTTGTCTTAACGTGGTGATTTGTTCTTTGTAAGTTTCTTCGAGGTATTTGGTCTTTTTGTCATTTTCTGTTGCCAAATCCTTGGACTGTTGGTCATTTAATTGTTCTATGATGGCTTCGTGTTCTTGTACTTGTTTCCGAGCTGTTTCCATAAAATTTTCCATGCGTTGTTGATATAATTGGTTTTGGGCCGTTTTCCACTGTTCATGTTGCTGGTGCATTTGCTGAATGTGATTTTCATAAACATTTGGACCTGTGCTATTTGCTGAGAGACTTCGGCATCTTGTGGCCGTTGTCCTATTTGTATCTGATGAGCAATGGCTTCCAACCGGAAAGGACGGTTTGCTTCATCATGATTGTTGTCACTGTTTGGATTCATTATGGAATATTTTCAGCTTCTCCACCAATGTAAGAGTGGAAGAAAGGTGGGACAATGTCTGAGTTTTATTAGTTAATGGGGAAGGTGGTACTTATACTGTTACATGTTTGTTACACCTGCAATGAAGAAGGGCATCGGCAATGGGAATGTCCTCGCAACCAGCATAATAAGAATCACGGAAACCTAGAAGATAATGGAAATAACAGTAACATGGGAAACAGAAACTATAACGAATAGACAAAAAAAGAGAATGGACGTCAGTGAACAAAGGAGAGCCTGACGTCCATCATAGTACTAACCCTAATCATACATCTCCTGACATTAACGAAACTTTAAATGAAACACAGCATACTGATTCTTCACAAACTATCGTAAACAACGATACTACTCGTATCAGTCAAAGTAAAGCTCACCTACTTAACCCTATCGAAACCCATATGATTGAAGTCGATAGTGAACCATTGTCAAACTACTTACATCCTTTAGAAGTCCCTATAGATACCATTGAGCTGTACGGTGACGAGAAGGGCTTAAATATGCAGTAAAATGGAAACAAGAAGACAATGAAAAATCTCTGAAAAAGCGTACCTTACCGTACCGTACCAAAAAATAAAAAAAAAAAAAAAAGCGTACCGTACCAAAATGAAAGAAAAAAAAAGCGTACAACAAAAAGCGTACCGTATCGTACCGTACCAGAAAAAGCGTTTTTTTTTTTTTTTGGTAAAATCATCCTACTATGACTGAATCTAACACAAAAGACTACGCTCATCTCGAAACAAGGAACAGTTCCTTTGAAGGTAAGCCAAATGCATTGTGCAATTATAAATGTTTTCTCTCTCACACATTAATGATTTAGAAGAATCAGAACATAATGTTACTGATTACTTACTACCGAAAGAACATGTTCCTGGAAGTGATCTAATAAGCAAGGCAGTACTAAATGATACCAGAATTATCAATATTATCAGTAAAAGTTTGGTTAGCGCCTCAGAAGATCAATATACCGCTGCACCAAATGGATTCCTGAACAAATGTGCTTGCGATGTTCTATATCTTCCTAAAACCATCAACAGTGAATACCCTCCAATAATGATAGAGGTTCAAAAGGATATCAATGAAAAGTACATGTGTCGTGCAGTAAAATATTCTACTTTGGTATATGAAAAATATGAAAAATATCCAGTTGTTTTAATAGTTGGTGTATCCAGCGTAACCGCGTTAGTAAACAACATACTAGCTCCTGCCACAAGTCATCCATTTAGTAAAGAAATTTCCAGTCTGTTTTGGGCAAAACGTTGTCTTCTAATGTCATCAACAACTCTATCAACAGTTGAATCAAGTCAACAATTGGATCCTTTAGCGGCAATTGGTTTATTTTTGTGTTCTCAAAAACTTTCCATAACACATCTTGTAAGTGGTGGTCAAGATGCAACGATGAAACTTTTGTACAAGATAGCTGTGGAAAACGTTAAGCAATTACTTGGTGAAGAAGAAGAGAAATCAAAAGGAATCGAAGCAATATGTGGCAACACTTATGTCCAACTTGAAAAAATTAAGAGCTGTATTGAAAATGGTAATGCTGAGTTCCTTGATAAGGCGCTTCTATATATCGAAGACACTTCCATCTATTTGAATAGACAAAAAAGAAAATTTACAACTGGAAGAGATGCAACACCCATCCCAGAAACCGTAGCCTTAAAATACTTGAAGACTAAGGATATTCAACCAAAAGAACGTAACGAAGCCCATTTTAATGAGCTCAAGGAATATGTTGAACAGTTTAGGAAGGGAAGATTAGGAAGAATAAGCTGGAAACAATGCTTATTAAAGGGCTACGAAGACAATATCAATGCAATAAAACAGTATACGACAAGTGAAAGTCTGCGATCTCAGTACAATAAGCATTTCAAATAATTCTTCTGTTTTCTATCGAAAATAAATATATTATATTTATTTTATTGACATATACTTTTTTATTATAATAAACTGATTATTTTTATTATTAACAAATCAGTAAACAACTGTGTAATAGTAATTGTAATATTCAATAAGGCATAGTGGTGTTTCAGTGGATTTCGGTTAATGTATTCCTTGGATGATTCCAACAAACACTGCTTTGCCCAAAATGTGGTAGATATTTCTCTGAGCAAAGGGAGTTTTTGACATGGTGAGCTCTGTTCAGTAATATTCTCGTTAAATTGCTGAGTAACTATGATCAAGCAAACAGGAAGTGTGTCATATTTTTCATGAGTATCAGTACATAGTTGAATTATTTGGTTTAGTTCTGTCTTTTCTAGGTTTCAACATATTGGCAAGTATTTGTAGCAAAGTATTTTACGTGTATATAGGACATTGCACATGTGTTTATTTATAAATCCTGTTGGTGCAGTAACATATGATTGTTGTGATGCGTTGATAACCAAATTAGTTCTAATGTTCGAATTAGTTATAATGTTCGAATTAATTATAATGTTAACGATTCTTTCGTCAGTTTAGAATGATCATATTTATCGAGTACATTTCCTGGATGAAACTTAGTTTGAAAATCAAAATTACTGATCTCTTGGTCATTTCAGTACCAAAAACAAAAAAGCGTACCGTACCGTACCCAAAAAATGAAAAAAGCATACCGTACTAAAAATCAAAAGGAGTAGTAATAGTCAACTTCGGTATGCTTTCGTCGTCTACTGCGATGGAATGAAAAATTTTCAGTAAATCCAAGGCTGAGAAGAACCTTGCTCCTTTAATTGCTTCTAGTAAGTGGGGAATGACAGGCAAAGGCCAAGAATCTCGAACAGTGACCTTATTCGGAAACGCCCAACCTGGATTACTTGATTCTGCCTTTGTGTGCATGGCTGGAATGATTACTCCTGTTTCCAACATTTCTTGAAGCTCTGACTTTAATCTTTCCAAGTCTGAAGGACTCATACTAGAAAAGGGGCGCTTCATGATAGTCGTAGCATCACCGGTATCAATGCGTAGTTTTAGTAAGTTTGTTTGCTTTATGTCTTGATAAGTGGTACCAAACGCTGCTCTTTTCTCCAGTATCAGCGCTATCGCCTGCTCTTTCTCGGATTGAGAAAGCCCACGGTTGTCGTTAATTTGCGATATGAGTGTAGACAGGCCGTCCTGTGATTCAACCTCATTCGAGCTGTCCTCAATATCCGCACTGGATATAGCCATTAGGGAACTTTCTGTGCTGTACGCCTCCTGCAGTGGGTCAAAATATGATACTGGAATTCTTTGTAAATTTCCGCTTGTACGAATGTACCAGTAAGAACTCTTCAAATCGACACCCACACCGATCTTTTGCATGGCCAGCCTGCCTAAAATGAAGTCATATGATTCTGAAACATCCAAACAGATAGCATCAACCATAGATAGATGTTTGACCAGAAATGATTTCGATCTCAAGGTTCCTTATGAGTCCCTTAGGTGTGATTTTTCGACCATCACCGACCATTAGCTTTTCAGATTCGATGGGTTGTAGTTCGTTATTTAGCAAGCTTGCAAATCGTACTATGGCAGACTATACATGGGGCACAACCGGTGTCCAATATCAAGCGGAAAGCAATATCGTTAATTTTACCAGGTACATGCGGTGCATGCCGACCTTCAGCCTCGTCTGTGTACAGCATCTCATCTATGTTCGTGCGAAACTCTGGCTTATCCGCTGGTAATGGTCTTCGGAATCCCGTGTGTGCCTTGAACGATAGTGCACATATATCGTTCTATGAAAGTGGAAAGACCTTCTCATTTCTTAGCTCACTGATTATTTTGGCGGTTCGCTTAACTGGACCACGTCCACAATAGTTTCCAAGGTTCCCTTTTACAATGGGTCGGATCGCGAAGCTTCAAATTCGTGGAACAGTTTCAAAGAAGCATTGGAAGAAAAACAAAACATCGTACATCGCGACGACATACACTATTTGAATAAAGTTATGAAGATCAAACGCAAGAAGTATAGCACAGTTACAAAGTATATAAACAAGTTGGAGGATGCAGTGCATCCAAGAGAAAACAATTGGTCGCGTGAATGCAGAGAAAACCCAAACAAAAGCATGACCTCCTATGAGGAGGACTTCTATGTATCCTTATTCGTCAGACACTGTTCCCCTGCAGATATGAGGCGATACCTAAATAACCAGGAACCAATGACACTTCGAGAGGCGTACAAGATAGCTCGTAAATTTGAACAGGACGACTCTGACGCCGAGAGCTCGTCAGAAGGCGACAGTAGCGCAGATGACACGGATACACAAAGTGATAGCGATAGCAACAGCCACAGTAAGGGAGAAAGTTCAAGAAACAAGAGTAATTCGAAGGCTCGATCAGTTATTACTCGACCTCCCCTACCAAGCAAAATTCAAGGAAAAGAGCAGGATTTACAGTCTGCATTAATGCTTGCATTGGAACAAAACCAACAATTGCTGCTGATCCAACAACAAGGCGCATGAAGCTATGTGTACGGTACGGTACGGTACGGTACGCTTTTTTTTTTCTTTCTTTTTTTGGGGGGTACGGTACGGTACGCTTTTTTCTTTTTTTTCTTTTTTTTTGGGGGGTACGGTACGGTACGCTTTTTCATTTTTTCATTTTTTTAGGTACGGTACGGTACGGTACGCTTTTTTCATTTTTTCTTTCTTTTTTTTTGGGTACGGTACGGTACGCCATAATCCTTATCACTATGACTGATTCTTTTCATTTGAAAGCAAATGACGAGCTCATTAATGGTAGGTAAAAGATGTTGTATAAAAAACAATACTTTTTCTCATATAAAATACAACTTAAAAAATACAGATTACTCTCTCCCAAGAAAGTTTGTTCCAGGGACGGATTTAATAAGCAAAGCTGTTCTTACCAATGACGAAGTCATCAATATTTTATGCAAAAGTGTCAACAATAGCCCACAGGATCATTACATGGCTGCCCCAAGTGAATTCTTGGACAAGAGTGCCTGTGACGTTTTATACCTCCCAAAAATGACCCTTAGTGAATATTCACCAATAATAGTAGAAGTCCAAAAAGTTGTGAATGAAAAATACATGTCTCGCGCAACACGCTACTCCACGTTGGTTTACGAGAAGTATAATAAATACCCAATTGTTTTAATAATTGGCGTGTCCGCAGTAACCACACCAGTAGCCAGCAAATTAACTACGGCGATAGACTACCCGTACTGCCTAGAAGTACCATGTCTCTTCTGGGCTAAACGCTGTTTAATAATGTCTTCTATAACATTATCAAAGATTGATCGGGCTGAGCAACTTGCTTCGCTGGCAGCTATTGGTATTTTTTTATGTTCACAAAAAGTGTCGATAGCCCACCTTGACTACGCCTCTGATAATTCTACTATGCAGCTCTTATACAAGGTAGCAAGAATATATGTTGAGCAATTAGCTGGAGAAGAAGCAGAAAAAGCAGAGGCTATTAATGCAATTTGTGATAATACGGCAAACCAAATTGAAAAAATTAAAAGGCACATGCAACAAGGGGATGAAACTGCAATTGAAAAAGCAATGCTATACTTAGATGATACCGTTGACTATCTTAAAAGACAAAAAAGAAAATATACAGCAGGAAGGGAGACAACACCTATTCCCGACACTCCCCCTATCAAATATTTGAAGTCAACACAATCAAATCGAACCGCATACAACAACTTCAGTGAACTTAATGATTATATAAAACGATTCCGAAGTGAAAAGACAGGAAGAATCAGCTGGGTAGAATGCTTTAAGCAAGGTCACGAAGAAAAGAAAGCAGTAATCATGGAGTATAAAACAACTGAAAGTCTCAGAGGATACTACAATAAACATATCAAGTCTTTTACCAACAGTACCATACCCTCTACTTCTATTAATACCATGCCCTCTATCTCTACTATTAGCACTATGCCCTCTGCTCCTACCAATACCAACACTTGTGAAACGCTTCAAAAGTAATCATTTATGAACAAATCATTTATTTAACAATAAAATCTTTTTATGACACTTAGTAGCCATCACTATCTCCAATAATAGGTGATTTTCCATTTCATTTCTGTTGTCAATAATGTATTCTGACAGCAATAAACATTTTTTTGCCCAAAACGTACATTGTATTTCTCTTAAAAATGAAAGCTCTTGATATTGCGTAGTTCGATTAAAAATGTTATCATTAACTTTTCTGTTGGCTGATGATCAAACAAATAGGAGGAGAATTATAACGTTCAAAAATATCGCTACAATCTTGAACTATTTGAGACATATTCAGACTGTCTAATTTTTCACTGATGAGTACCAAGTGGAATATACAGTGTGTTGAAGGCACAATTATCTGTTAACTCTCTTGTTGTATAAATATATGGGTTTTTTGTGCATTGAGGAGACTTTTAGTAATAATATTAATGATTCGTTGGTCAGTGAGGATAAGGTTATAGATCAGATAATTTCTAGGTGTATATTTCATTTGGAATAACAAAGTTACTGAAATCTTGATCGCTTTCGTCTAAACTCGAAATGTCTTGTTGGTCCATTACGTACCTACTAAAAAAAAAAGATCTTTTTTTTAGAGTTCTTTCATCGAATCTCCAAAAAACGGAATAGAGCAAAATATTACGTCATAAAACCATACATAGCAGAAAATAACAAAAACCACAAAGCCTATATTTTTTTTATATGTACTTCTTACTGTGGGATTTTAACCTTGTAAAGTGTAGCACGAGAGACGATACGGTACGCTTTTTACATTTTTTGGGTACGCTACGTACGGTACGGTACGGTACGGTACGTTTTTTCATTTTTTGGGTACGGTACGGTACGGTACGTTTTTTCATTTTTTGGGTACGGTACGGTACGGTACGTTTTTTTTCATTTTTTGGGTACGGTACGGTACGGTACGTTTTTTTTCATTTTTGGGTACGCTACGTAACGGTACGGTACGTTTTTTTTCATTTTTGGGTACGGTACGGTACGGTACGGTACGTTTTTTCATTTTTTGGGTACGGTACGGTACGGTACGTTTTTTCATTTTTTGGGTACGGTACGGTACGGTACGTTTTTTTCATTTTTTGGGGTACGGTACAGTACGATACGATACACTTTTTCGTTTTTTGGGTACGCTACGTAACGGTACGGTACGTTTTTTCGTTTTTTGGGTACGGTACGGTACGATACGATACACTTTTTCGTTTTTTGGGTACGCTACGTAACGGTACGGTACGTTTTTTCGTTTTTTGGGTACGGTACGGTACGGTACGTTTTTTTTCATTTTTGGGTACGGTACGGTACGGTACGTTTTTTTCATTTTTTGGGTACGGTACGGTACGGTACGTTTTTTTTCATTTTTGGGTACGGTACGGTACGTTTTTTCATTTTTTGGGTACGGTACGGTACGGTACACTTTTTCGTTTTTTGGGTACGCTACGTAACGGTACGGTACGTTTTTTCGTTTTTTGGGTACGGTACGGTACGGTACGTTTTTTTTCATTTTTGGGTACGGTACGGTACGGTACGTTTTTTTCATTTTTTGGGTACGGTACGGTACGGTACGTTTTTTTTCATTTTTGGGTACGGTACGGTACGGTACGGTACGTTTTTTCATTTTTTGGGTACGGTACGGTACGGTACGTTTTTTTCATTTTTTGGGTACGGTACGGTACGGTACGTTTTTTTTCATTTTTGGGTACGGTACGGTACGGTACGGTACGTTTTTTCATTTTTTGGGTACGCTACGTACGGTACGGTACGTTTTTTCATTTTTTGGGTACGCTACGTACGGTACGGTACGATACGCTTTTCATTTTTTGGGTACGCTACGGTACGCTACGGTACGCTACGGTACACTTTTTTCATTTTTTGGGTACGGTACGGTGCGCTTTTTTTATTTTGACACGGTATGGTACTTTTTATGTATCTAGATTTAATTCATAGCGCTTAACCATATTTTATTCAACCGAATCATATGATGTTCTAGTTCTTGTAACACTTCAGTTGATTTATAGTTAAAGTTAGTAGATATCTATTTAATGACAGGCTTAAAATGGTGTTCGCTTAAAGCAATTTCTAATTTGATCTTTGGAATAAAAGCAAAAGCCATAAAGATCACTGAACCGAACGTCAATACTAGTATCACCAATGCTAGAAGATAATGTCTTTCTTTCATCGAACGATGGCGCTTGATTTTTCCTTTCACTAAGGTCCAGAACCGTTCAATAGGATTTAGCTCAGGCGAGTAAGGGGGGAGATACGTTACTCTATAACCTCTAGCCTCGATTTTTCGAATCATTGGTCTTGACTTATGGATACTAGCATTATCCATCACTATAATAACCGCCCTTTAAAGATTCATCCTCATCCATAATTTAAGGAGCTCATTGATGAACTTAATAAAATGAGCAGTTGTTGTACTTTTTGAAGCTGGTTTTACATCAACTAAACTGATGTCATCCTCCTGAGTTCCTAACTTCAGCTTCAAAATGAGGCTTTTTGACGGTAATCTGCATAATATTCCTTAAATGATGATTAAGCTGCGACTTTGATATTGAAAAGTCCTGGAATTGTTTAGTCGGTTTTTCTATAATTCAAATGTCTTTGTATAAATCGACAATTACTTTTTTTGGGTAACCGACAATATCCATCAGCCGAACTGTACCTGGATCTTTCAGCAAGTTTGACAGAACATTTTGAAAATCATATGGTAAAGTTTAGCCAAAAATGGCAATTCATACAAGATGTATTTGGCAATCTTGATAAGAAGTGTTGTATACAGGCTCTTACTTGCTCAGACGTTATTGTTAGTAATCCTGATGAATAAATGGCCGCAATATAGACTTTGTTATAAATAACACGTTCGCTTACAGTTCGTACTGTGACAGCGAAACAAAAGAAGGCTCTACTGTATTCTTACAAGAGTCATCTTTAAAATAGTTATAGAAATTAGCAACTTACTGTAGGTTTTAATGGCTAATACAAATACACAGAAAAGGGTAGCTTTTACAATTGTAGGAAAGCGTAGCTATGATTGTTGTATATGAAATATATAGACAAAATATCAGAGAGAATGAAACCGGTTAATCGTGTGAAAGCGGTGCCTTGACAGTTTGCATCGGTATCAGGCCTTTATGGATTCTGTCAAAATATATTAGGAGTTAGAGTTATGAATTAACAAGTTAATTGATAAGTTGGAAAGGGTAGATTAATGTATTACGGTTTGATTTGCAAAATAAAGTTATCTGATTTATTGAAAAGATGTTATCTCGAATATACAATAAACTATTCTTCGGGAAAAGCAAAAAGTCGTTCTGACAAAGCTATCACTCAAGGTTATTATAATCGTCATAAGTATCTGTAATCCTCTTACTTCAGTATCTGTATAATCCAAGAGAAATGTGATGTTGGGTACAACCACAGTGTTGTAGAGAGCGGCTACGATGCGACTACGGTAACTATAGAATCATCCTCGTCACTAGGGCATATATGTCTTGTTTGAAAACCAATGAATGAAATTCCACCTTTCATCGCATGAATAAATGGTTATTATTATTAGTTAATCTTGTGCCTATGGGCTAGAGCAGTAATTTACGCGGCAAGAGGTCTCTCTCATTTTGCTAAGACGAATTCGGAAGTCTAATAGCTGTGAGTAAGAGAAATTTAAAAGCTATTCTCGGTTGGAAACCAGTTTACGAGTATTAATCGTGTTTTGCTAATCACAAGTACTCAATAAACAACGAGATCAAATAAAGCTATCTGGTCTCTTATAGACAAGATTCATCGAAAAAGCGTAAGAAACACCTTTACGGCTTTAGGCTCCGTCATAACGAATGGCCTTTGTTTGAAATCACCCAAGGAAACTGTTGCAAGTCTGCATTGAGACAATTTTCCAGACAGAATACACTCGAAAGGCTATGCAGTGGAACAACTGCTAGACAAAGGCGCGGAAAAGGAATAATTTGACATGTGTTTTATAAAAAACTCTATAGGTTTATCTCTTTTTACATTATGACGCGTGTAAAGGGGAGAGTACAGTGTATATCGAGTTGTGCAAAAATTACAGATGGAGTGCTGCATGTGTAAAAAGAAATAAAAAATATAATCATAATGATGATGGATTGAGATAAAAGAAAAATAGAGGATAAGACAGAATGAGAAACTCATACAATTTATTTCTTGGCTTCAACCTTAACCACCTTGGAGCCATTCTTTTCGCGCATAACCAAAGTAACATTGGCTTGAGCGTCAACGGTAATTTGTACTTCAATCTTGCTGCTCTTGGCTTTAGTTGCCTTTTCAAGAGGAAGACAAGCTTCAATCAATTTAGTGGCAGGTTTGTTAACGACCTTGGTGACAATTTCGGGTTCCTCTTCATAAGGTTCTTCATCATCTTCAAGTTGGACAGGTTCGTGCTTGATCTCTTCTTTTTCAATTGTATGATCACCTTCGTATAATGCAACGTAGGCATTGCTTTGATTATCTTCGGAGTTAGAGAATTCAAAGACACGACGAGTAGGCAAGGCAGTGCCACGAGGAATGACAGGAACGAAGTCGCCATTTGCATTAAGAATGCCAATAGCCTTGGTTGTATTGGGAGCTAATGTGACGACAGGATGAATAGCGGCTTCAATATCTTCCTTCTCGAAACCAGAAATTAAAGAGCCTTGAATTGCACAGCCACGAGCGACAACTTCATCAGCTTCAAGCTCATTCAAAACTTGGGTTTGTTCGTTGGTGAAAACTTCACGAACCTTGACAGCGAACTTGGGAATACGAGCAGCACCACCGACAAGGAGAACCTTATTAATTTCAGAAGCATCCAAATCAGACTTTTCCAAAACTTGATGGATGACAGTTTGAAGTTCAGAGAAGACATTTTTGTTCAAAAGCTCGAAACGCATACGGTTGACTGTGCTGTGGAAATCGACACCTTCGGCCAAAGATTCTACGAAACAAGGAGCAGAGTTGTTACGAGACAACATCTTCTTGGTCACTTCAACAGCATTGCGAAGCTTAGCCAAAGCTTTCTTATTGTCAGCAATATCGATCTTAGCCTTCTTTTGGAATTCAGAAGTGAAGTGCTTGATCAAGTTATCGTCAAAGGAAGCACCTCCCACCTTGGTATTATGGGCATTAGCCAAAATTGTGTACATACCGGAGCGAACAGCTAAAACAGAAACGTCGAAAGAGTGACCACCCAAATCGCAAACAACAACTAATTCATCCTGAGGATCCTTAGTAGAAGCACTTTGGCCGATGTCGTAGGCAAGGGCAGCGGCGGCAGATTCGTGTACAAGTTGAATCACTTTAATACTAGCAGCATCAGCAGCAGACACTAATTCTTCACGTTGCTTTTCGGTATAGTAGGAAGGAACAGCCATGACTGCACCAGTGACATTGGTACCAAGAAAAGCTTCGGCAGATTCACGAATATGGCGCAAAAATTTAGAGGTAACTTCCTTAGCAGAAAGAGTTGTCTTACCAGAGGGTAATTCGATATTGTAAGCTGGGACGCCATCCTTATCAACGACAGGAGCAGCTGAACCTGTCAAGTTTTCGGCATCGGCAAAGCTATGATTAAAATAAAAACATAAAATTTAATAACATTGTACGCTGTAATTATGCAAAGCTGGGTGCAACTTACCTCTTTCCAAGGTTAGCACGGAAGTTGGCAATGGTTTGGTTAGGATGACGAGGAATGTCAGATTTGGCCTGAGAACCGATAACCTAAAGCAAATAATTTTCGTTCAATAATACTGTTCAAGTAACCTAGCATATCTAAAGCACTTACTTCTTCATCACCATGAAAAGCAAGAGCAGAGGCGATTTGTCTATCACCTTCTTCATTAGCAAGACAATCAGCGCGACCTTCCTAGAGTCCGGAAAAAATATAATGGCGTTAATTAGATGTGATCAATAAAACGTTGCGAGGCAGTTATTCGACAATTACCTTATTAAGGTAGGCAATAGAGGTATATGCAGTACCAAAGTTGATACCAATAATAGTATTAGAATCGTTCATTTCGGTAATAAAAGAAAGGTGACAGATAAACCAGTAAAAACAAACAGGGAAGTGAAAAAATCCAAAGAAATCTTGATGCTCTATATGCAGTGGATGCAATACAACGAGTATTTTCAGTCACACACTTAAGCTTTTGTGTAGATCCAGAATCGCTCAAATTGAATCGCCTCCTATTTAAAGCCTAATTGTGTACCTTTTTTTTTGCGACAGTCTTAAATTCTTTTTTAAGAAAGGGGAGGATGGAGAGTTTCTCCAAGACAATGACAATGTTTCTTTAAACTTTACTCAAAGTCAAATGTTGCAGTGGAAATTGAAAAGAAGCGTTTACCATCACTACGCATAGTTATGGGGTCGCTCATGAAAAATGAATAGCTTACGAGATCAACCGTAAACTTGGCAATACTATTTGTAAATGTAACTGCGTCCATAGTTGTTGCGTTCATTTTTTCGAATGTAGTTTTTCCAATGTATTGAGAACTCCAGCAGATGCTATGCATACCCTGCTCAATTTACAACTGCCAAATACGGATGAATATACCAAACCCTACACGCTAGAGTTGTTGAGTGTCCTTTCAGAAACTCTATAGAAGTATCATCGGTCTACCGTCACTAGTCAAGAAACTTGGTCCGCTGAAAATGCTTACCAACGGCTATTATCATCGATCACCTTACAGATTACTGTTAAGAGCGTCGATTTATTGTCTCAGGAGGGCACAGGTTGATCACCAAGCTGAGGCACGTTTATAGTATCAGCTTTTACCCATCAACAAGGCCCTTCTTCCCTATTTAAACCTATATATCCTTTCTCATATTTTACTTCTGACGTCCGTTTTTTTTATTGAATAAATGTCACATGGATTTAAACAAAAAAAAAAGAAACGAAAACGCCAGATTTGTACTTGGAATGAGCTTTTAAGCGGATGCGTAGGAAGACAGTTGAGAACATGTGATATTGGATCACAGACAGATGGAAGGAGTCGTATTATGTTAAGTTAAGATGAGGTTATGTCGTGTTAAGTTAAGTAATGAAGTAATGTTATCCCAGGACTCGAACCTGATAAAAGTAAATGAATACTCTTGCTTAACCAGTTAAACTGGATAAGCGGGTATGGGAAATGGGAAGACGCGCAGCATATCTAAAGAAACAAATTACATCATCATTTTGTCCGCCAATCATTATCGTCATATATACTACGTATCCTTCCTTTTCTTTTTTTTTCATCCTTTACATGTGGTGTTTCCATACCTCCTATAATATATGAAGACGAATCAGACACATCTTCAAGCATTTAATTCGTTATTATAATCATAGAATCATAATAACACTTGTACACGTCATCTTGTACTTCTAAAGATGCGCATATATAATGCTGCATTATTACTGGCTGAGAAATGAAGGAACGAGGACTTTTTTTATTTTTTTCTTTTTTAAATGCAAACATTCAGTTTGCCGTGAACGCTCTCCTCTCTGATTTTCAGTGTATAATAAAAGGACTAAAGGAGGCTCATTTCACCTTACAGTTTATATCAATTATAAGTCGCGTTCACAACTACAAATCACAAATATCACAAGGTGTATTGGCATAGAGTTTAGTTCAAATAGAATGTTACTAATGCATGGTGGTTAACTTCTATCGTAGGTCAACATCTTCTTTCCTCGCTTGATGCAAATGGCTAAAGCAAGCTCCTCCAATAACAAGTCCACTTGCTTTATTGATCAGCAGTACCACCAAATGTTCATTGAAGATGTTGTTATTCCTTGCCTCGACTTTGTTTCCATTCAGGCAGCATATCCAGGTCCATTATCTTTTAATAATGCAGCTAGAAATGGATTGGGACATAGCTCAGTTAAACTTGAAGCCTTTTCGTTATCGCTTTTGGTTGGTGCTATTCGAGAATTGATTAACAGTGGTGAAAACACAAGACTGAATGTGTTTAAAGACTTTTTCTTCGTTATCTCTTCCCATGGCATGAAAAAGGTGATATCTGATAGCATCTATCAGCAAGGTAGAGACGCTATGTTGACTTTTGCCTTTCAGCATGAACTGTTGAATGTAAATAGTCCTTTTTTCGATTACAAGCATCTTTATCTTGATGTTGCCTTCTCTTTTTTGCCTCCCGCTTCTTGTTCTTGGACTGGTTTGTGGTCTGATACAGAGTATCTGCTTTCTTTGTTCTTTTCTCCTCGTCTTCCTGCCAACAAGTTTACCGGCACCCTTCGTCATGATTCGTTTTGTAGACTTTTCCGGTCTTGGTGGCTTTAAGTACATGGAGCCCAATCATTCATATGTGTCAGTTCAAGCATATGGTGTTTGGAAACATGCTTTTTTCCGTCGTGAGTACCAGTCGAACCGACAAGGCATGGACTTGACGCCGAATAACATACTTGACAAGGCCAAGGCTTATGAGAACTGGATGGTAAATACTTTGTTTTTTGGTTATACTGTATATGGGTACTTGTAATGACTAGTGTTTTGAACTTTACATTCTTTCATTATAACTGTAGAAACATCATTCAGCATATCTTCAGTGTATTGGCTCTCGTCAATATGGTTACGGTGCTCGTCTTGAGTTCAGGCTCAATTGTACTGACGCTCCTGAATACAGTTTGGCTGTTAACAATGTTAACCGCCTTCAGCGACGGCCGTCGCTCAAGCAATAACTCTTCCTAAAGTTAACCTTTTGTAAAAAGAAAAGTAGTTTTGAAAAGCTTGAAAACAAGCGGTTTCAACTATATAAAAAGTTGGAGTGGTTCCCTTCATTTTTTGTTTCGGTTAACCATAATCCGTTGAACTCATTCATCTTGTGCAATCACTTATGCTGTTTATTTATGCCATTTCTTTTCTATTTTCCCAAAACCAAAAAAAAAAAACCGAGAATAATAAAGAATAGCTATCCTATGTCGGTATTTTATGAACCTCTGATGCTTTTGAAATCATCCAGACTTCTTTTTTTTTCATGACTCTGAACGCGTATATATACCTTACCTGTTCCCTATTGAGAAGTTTTCATCTTTCTTATTATCTTTTTTCTCAAATGGTTTTGCAGTTATAGTGCAATTTTGAGCATAATCATAGTTACAGAAAGATCAAATTTCTTAAATTCCTAGTACATGAATACTGTTTAACTGAGAAAGAGGCTTATAAGTACCCTTTGAGATATAAAAACCCGCCCATTGATGTTGCGCTTGAGATATGAAACTTATCTAAATTGCCCAGGGAAGCTTCAATAGAGGAAACAAATTAGGAAGGTTACAGTTTCCTTTAATCTTCTTTTATTGATTTAACAGCGAAAAAAAATTTTTTTTTCTTTAATCTTAATGCTCGACGTGTAGAGGGGAGGGATAAAGAAATGAGAGAGGAGGGAGGTAACCTTCCTAATCCAGAGAATCAACAGCATCCATAAATACCTCGTTGTCATCGGACTCCGAGTCTTTACCAATGACCATAAAGGTTGAACCCATAGGCATCTCATCCGGAATGTCTTTAACAGAAGCACCCAATCCAGAAGCAGAAGTACCAGTACCTGTAGAAGTCAGGAGCGTGGTAGTAAAATTGACCGAAAGCATGTGATTACGACGGTAATGGTTGTCAAAAAACCGGTGAATTGTGCCAGTTGCCAAGAGCAACAATATCTTCCTTGGAAATCCCTAAATCCATAGCTGCCGACGAAGCTAAAGAACGTAGAGTGGTAGATTTGGACGTGATCTTTCGTATATATTGGCGGTGTAGCCATTTAGAAATGGTATTCGAGGAAATGGAGGAGCCAGCGCCGCCTGAAAAAAATAAAGTAGAGGGACGTGTAGCGACTGAAGACCAAGCTGGGTGTTGTTGCATGACTTGGAAGAGGCGTACAGGACACAAATCGGGGTCCGAATGAGAATTGACCATATAGTCTTTGATAATTGATCTTTGTTGACGAGTTTCTTTGGGTGCCACCACTTGAAAGGAGAAGTGATCCTCGATGACTTTACAAGAGTCCAATGATATACGTGCCAGATCAGACGGCCGTAAGAGAGCCGTGACACCGAGTAGAAAGGCCATTTTTGATTGTAATAGAGACCATGGAGTGCTAGTCGATGAAGAAATAGACTTGGCATAGTCAATGGCAGGTTGGAGGCTGACTTTGGAGCGATGGATACGTAGCGGAGCTTCCTGCTTGACCAGTGATAAGAGAAAATCATTGATCAAGGAATACTTGGAAATATTATCAGGCTGAGTGTGGAAGTGGAGATGATTGACAGCCGATCGAACCAATTTTAGGGTAGAAGGTTGCCAGTGATAAGTCGTGTGGAGGTAAGATAGAAAATTGATTAAAGTAGCGGGGGTGAAGCTGGGGATATCGAGGAGAGCCTGAGTACACCAGTCAATAAACAGTAACTAATATTTTCGATAGTTTTTGAAGGAAGGAGACGAGGTGTCGTACTTGGACATGAGGGAGTGAATAGCAGGATCCGAAAGACCCTGGTTTAGAAACTTAGACCGGATACTTTCCAAACGGATAGTTTCCAATGCTGATTCCTGTGGAGAGGGTGGGTACTGTGTACCGTTGTCGATTGAACCTGACAACGGTGGAGGAATAAAGATGGTGCTTTGGCCATGGAGCAAAGGAGGGGAAACCACAGCGCACTTGTCCAAAACGGGACTACTATGACCGCTTGAGAGACTTGGTCTCGAAGTAGCTTGGTAAGGACCCGAGATATCAGATTCCAGGGGGGATTGATAAATGGATTGTCCAGGATCCGCCAATTGAGAGTAAATGCGTCGACATGCCATGGCCCCGGATCCGGAAGCCATGACACGTATCTTGGTAGGAGGAAGGTCGTTCGATTCGCAAAAAGATCTACGTCGAATGGACCCCAAATTTGGTTTATCCGTGTAAACACCGAGGGAAGAATTTGCCACTGGTTCTTCTGGAATTGACGACGAGATTCGAAGTCGGCAATCGTATTCTGAATGCCTTGAATGTGTTGAGCCTGAATGACGATGTTGCGTTGGAGGCACCAGTTCCAAATGTCGATTGCTAAATTTAGCAGATGCAAAGAACGCGTTCCCCCTTGCTTGTTGATGTAAGCTAGACTGGTTCGATTGTCTGTACGAATCAGAATCGTGGTGTCCTTCAGTGTTGGAAAAGACTGCATTGCTAACCAAGCTGCCTTGAGCTCTCGCCAATTGATTGATTAGGCTGCTTCGTTGGGCGTCCAATATCCATGCGTTGTCTGGTTGTTCCATGTACAGCCCCAGCCCGAGTTGCTTGCATCTACAAAGATTGTCTCTTGAGGGGAGGTTGGAATAAATGACCGACCGTTCCATTTCTCTAGATTGTCGTGCCACCAAGTTAGTTCCTGAATTGATGCCTCGTCGAGAGGCTGTGGCAAGTCCCAATCCGAGGGTGACTTCACTGTTAGATTCTTGAAATAGAGCAGCCGTCTGGTGTATAGACGAGCTGGTAGGATCGCAAATAGCGCGGATTGCAGTCGCATGGTTAAGCTGTGGATCAATCGTGGAGTCTGCTTCGAGGGATGTTTCAGAATTTGTGCAATTGACTTCTTCAAGTCTCGAACTTTCTTCTTCGGTAGTTCTGCTTTCATTGTTGTTGTATCCAGGATAAACTCGAGATGTTCCAAGCGCTGAGTAGGGACCAGAACTGATTTGGTTTCGTTGATCAACCAGCCCAATTGCCGTAATTTGTTGAGGACAAGTTATGTCTGTTGCAATGCGATTTTCTTCGAGGGCGCTATCAGTATCCAGTCGTCTAAGTATGCCAACAATTTGATTTGTTGTGACCGGGCCCAATCGAGAATAGGACGACAAACCTTAGTGAAGACATATGGTATGGAGCAAAGGCCAAATGGAGTGGTACACCATTGATAGACTTCCAACAAAACGAAGGTACTTGCGTGAATCTGAATGGATGCCTAAATGAAGAAAAGCATCTGTTAAGTCGATCGACACTAAATAGTCTTTGTGTGCAATAAGATGTGCGACTTCTCTGATCGTTTCCATCTTGAAATGGCACGGGTCCATGTATTCGTTGAGCTTGCGTAAGTTGAAAACTGGGCGTATGCCGTTGTTCTTCTTCGGAATGACAAAAAGGGAGCTGTAGAAGCCTGGTACTTGAGTTGCTTCGGTTAGGGAAGTTTCTTCTATTGCATTCTTTTGAAGTAAATTTTGAATAGCTTGGTCTAGCTGTAGTGTCTGGTCCGCAGAGAACGGGATGACCGGTTTGGGTGTTGTTGTGGTAGGTGATGTCTGACGAAAAGGGATACGATAACCTTGAGCGACTATGAAGTTGACGAAGTTGCTGTTGGAAATCTGGTGCCACTCGGAAGCAAACCATTGCAAACGACCCCCTACCTTGATAGTACTTAGTGTTGGGGTTGGGTTTGAGGTTGAGCTCAAAAGGGATTGCTTGATCGCTTGTTGGAGTTTGGGAATTGTGTACGGTTGTTGTTGTTGTTGGTTGTTGTAGGGATTGAAGCGATATTGTTGGAGTTGAAGAAACCGCCCTGCTGGGAGGACGGACCTGATCGAAAAACGGATTGCCAATGCCAGGCGAGAAACCAGAGGAAGGACGTGTAGTGCGTTTACGATAGTTCGAAGTAGCGTCTCGAAGAGCCTTAAGTTCCGTCGCTTGCTCATTAAGGGCCGTTTGAAAATCAGAAGGAGGGAGAGTATAAGAACTATCATCACGTTTGATGGAATAAGACGGGTTAAAGGCGCGTATCGCGATGTTATTACGCGCGTGATTCAATGTAGAGGACACATGTAAAAGGAGTTTGCGAATGTCTTTAATCATTATCATATATTTCTCAAGATGTTGGTTGTCAGGCTCATTACTAGCTATCTCATGGTCTAATACATCTAATGGACGGAGTACAGCCGAAAACTAAGTACTGATACTGTTTTAGTGCCTGATCTTCTTGTTTTTGGCCCTTGTTCATACGTCGCTGGGCTGAAGGAACCGTGGCAGGTGCGTGATAATCGAGATGGGCGGATACGCCTCAATAATAGCCTTGCGTTTATTATCAGATAAAAGTGGAGATGTGATTATCAGATAAAGGAGGAGATGGGTGGATGGGTTGATCCAGGTTAAGGTGAAAATAGTGTACTCGTGCGTCAGCTTTTTTTCCGCTTTCCAACACTTTTTTTGAAAATTGCCTTTTTTGTTTTTGAAAATTGCCTTTTTTGGAAAGTAACTGAAAACTTTATATAAATAATAACTATCGTAGACAAAGAAAGTCCACCAAAGTTTATACTACCACTCTCACCCATGACGACTGAACATACAAGTCGTGCAAGCAGGAGTATCGTACTCTATGAAAGCCAACTCATAGAACTCAACACTCTTTTTGAACAATATCGTAAACATTTGTTTTGCTCAGCTTGTAACGCCTTTACGATCTACCACCGCAAGGGCTCAGACCCTACGTACCCTTCGCAACCAGTCTTTAAATGCAGTCAGTGTAGCCGACAAGTTAAAGCTGCCAATATGCTACCCATTCTTCAGCATATTCAGAAGAGCCAACAGCGCGAAACCACCCAGACAACAGTCGAAACGATTGACGAGGATATCCCCACAAACACTGAGGACTCCCCTGCCCCACCCTAGGACCCCCAACAACAAGTAGCATACCTTACAAAATTGGTACAAGAATTGAGCGGAAATAGCATCGCTCCGTAACCATCCAACCACCTAGAGCGATACCTCCACCACCCATCAACTCACACTTGCCACCCATGCCCCTTACATCAACCCAACAACTACCTCCGTGGAGAGATCCAGCTCAGGTTGCGCTCCTAAGACGCAATTTAGCGATTCACCAACACCAAAAACGCGTACACCGTCAAGAAGTCGCCGCTCGTCATTTCCAGCCTCCTTCTTTAACTCAATGATTCCAATGCGTATACATTCCGACAAAAGCACGTATACCCATCGGACAACTTCGCAGTAAACTTCGCACCTTGACGTGTTTGGTGAGATAATAACTACAATACTCGAGTACGTACAACCAGGTAGAGAATACATTCTACCACGGTCTATCTATATTGCATCTAATATAGGTTATGTACAACATAGAACAAGATATAGGCCTAAGTATAATAATCACCCAATAAGCATCTGAACCTGAAATTAGTGACTAGCATACGCGTCCTCAAATAATATAATTCCCATTAAACCTCACAAAGTAAATAATCCTTCTACTTCATCTGAAGAATAATAAAGACACCTAAGTTCATAGTCATCGACTTACAACTGTTATCAATTTTTTAAATAAGCAAATACAACATTTTTTTCGATGAACACCGAACGTAACAACAACAACAACAACAACAACATTTCAAGTGGGGATCAAAGACCCAACTTTGTTGACGTTGCTTCTGGTCGCAGACCTTCACCAAAGTTGTTCTACATTGATCAACAACTGCGTGGGAGCGAAAATCCTTTGGACTTCGAACTCACGTTGGAAGAAGAGATTGAGAAAGATCTCATGGAAGATGTTGACATGGGTGATGCAGATAATGCAACTAGCCCTGTCGAAGAAAATGCTAAGCCTCAAAAAGAGGTTTTAGACGTTACTGTCAACATACAGAGTAACATATCAGTACTCAACAAAAAAATCATGCAACTGAATGAAAAATTGTGTGATGCTATAAATGATGCTGATATAAAAAGCACCAGCATGAAGCTGCAAATATTAACGCAGCAACGCAATGACTTGTTGAAACAATATAACATGTTGCAATCCGGGGGAGGCGCTAAGCCTACTGCCCATGCTGATCATCAGCAAGGTATATCAACCAATCTGATGAAAAAGTCAATTCCTGTGGGCGTTATACCGCACTTCAGAATTACCAGCATTGACGCCACCCTTGTCCATAATAACAAGAATGGTGACCCAAAGAAAAATGACAATGGAACATCATATCCATCATTAGAAGCATTCTTCAATACTTTTGAAAGTGTCTTCACTCATTTTATGACAGATGAGTCTATTGAACATAATTGGTTTAGTGCATTACGTATGTCATTCACAGCATGTCCTGATTTAGTTTTTAGTTGGTACAAGAAAAATATAGAAAAAAAGAAGGAGGAGCTCACTTGGACGCAAGTGAAGCGACTCATCACTGAAAGGTTTGATATACAGACAACCAACTTTCAAAAGGGATTACGGTTACTTCGTATATCACCAACATTTGATGAAGATTTCGTGGACTATGTTGACCGATTCACAAATCTTTTTGACGAGCTTACGGAAGTTAATGATAATAAGTTGGTTGTGATGTTATTCTTTAACAGTTTACCAAAGCAGTTTAGGAAAGTCATATATGACAAAATCAACATGATCACTGGCAACAAATCTGATGAAACAGATCCTTTTCCCGCAACCTGGAGAGAAACCGCAGTACTCTTCAACCAACATAAGGTGATGCTCAGCAATGAACTGAAAAAGGTTTATGTGTCTTTTGGTAACAAAGACAGCTACGCACAAGGTTTAAAAAGGGATAAGAAAGCGAAACCAACATCAGATAATGATGTGGCTAGCAGTGACAATAAGAAATATAATTCTTTGAGTCGTCATGATGCCATCAAACATCATGATAGAAAACGTAAGCATGCAGCTGATGATCATAATCCTCGGATGCAAAAGACTTTCAGGCATAGTCCTAATGGCAGTAATGCATCTCGCTGGGCGCCTCATAACAGGTTGTCTACGACCAATATTTGCCACTATTGCAACAAAGAGCCGTTCAGTTTGGCACACAGAAATAATTGTGCAGCATACATCAAGCTGCAGAACAGCAATTTCAAGACTCATACAAATGACAATCGTGGTAATAATCATAGGAATTATACTCCTTCATATGATAAACAAAATAGCGAATTTAAACGCGTCAACATGGTTGTTAAACAAGATAAAAATTACAATCTACAGGAACACGACGTTGACATGATTGACATGGACCATCATCCTGTCAAATCATTCCATGAAGACGACATTGATGAATTCAAGGATGAATTGAATCGACTCAAAAACCAAAAATCTGATGATTAAGGTCAAAGACTGATGGCTCTTCTGGATACTGGTTCGGATATATCAATCCTAAATAAAAGTCTTCTGAAGTCAAATAAAACATTTCAAAATCTTAAATTGAATGAGATTGAGGGCGATATTGTCTTTGCACAAAAGCACAATACTATTAAAAGATTAGGCCAAACCAATAAGCTTAATATTTCGTACAATGGCCATGTCTGTCAGCATGCCTTTGACGTATTTGAATTACATGATGATAGCATGGATGCCATAATTGGCAAAGATCTTATGCCACACATTGGCGTAACCTTAACAGGTGTGGCTGTTAATTGGGATGACAACAAGATTATCCATGATGATTCTATAGATGATCGTGAATACCAACCCAACATCTCTTATGCAGGCACTGAATTGCAACATAAAACTTTACTATCTGCATTGCAAAAGTATATTGATGAAAACCAGAAAATTGACAAGAATTCATTTTGTAATTTACCTGAAAGTGTGGTACATTTGTCTACACCTGAAGGTAAAGTAGCCTATAGGAAACAGTATCCTATTGCAGATACACTCATGTCCGTAGTGGATGACAATATAGAAAAATGGTTATCAGAAGGCACTATTGTGCAGTCTAACACACCAACAGGCTTTAACAACCCTTTAACTATCAGCAAGAAAAAAGATGCTCAAGGCAACCTCACCGCTCATCGTGTATGCCTTGATCCTCGAGAACTCAATAAAATTCTCATAGAGGAAGATAAATATCCACTTCCACTCATCAACGATATCTTTCATGATATGCAAGGTGCAACTGTATTCACTACACTTGATTTAAAAAGTGCCTTCAATCGTTTCAAGATCTATGAACCTGATCAACACAAAACTACATTCACACACAGAAATGTTCATTATCACCATGTTGGTGCACCATTTGGCATCAAAACACTCACTAGCAAATTCTCCCGTGTAATGGATATCATATTCAAGGATATGAAACTTTTTACTCACCACTTTGTAGATGATGTCTGTATCTTTAGTCGTTCTGTTGAAGAGCACTTTAGTCACGTTAAGCAGGCCATTCAAGCTCTCACCCGGAGTAATCTTATACTCAATCCTGAAAAATGTCATATAGGCATGAAATCCGTATATCTTCTTGGTTTCTGTATTTCAGAACAAGGTCGATCTCTTGATCCCAGAAAGCTAAGCAATTTACATGAATACCCCAAGCCTACTACGGGCAAACAAATGCAACGATTCCTTGGTTTAATTAACTATTTCAGGGAACATTTACCTTTGGCTGCACACTTAACTGCACCATTGGATGGTTTACGCCATTTGGAAAGCTCTAAGCACATCACTTGGACTCCAAAACTAGATGCTCACTTCGATGCCATTAAAGCCATTCTGATGTCCAACATTGTACTTAAACCTGTTGACACAACCAAAACCATGCATGTAGTTACTGATGCTTCTAATTTTGGTATTGGTGCTGCGCTGTATCAAGAAGATGTTACTACTGATGCCAATGGCATCACGACTAAACGTATAGTCTACAATGGCTTCATGGCTCGTTCGCTCTCCACTTCAGAACGTAACTATCCGGTCACCAAGCGTGAATTGCTAGCGATCGTTTTTGCGTTGAAGAAGTTTCACAAATTTCTATGGGGCCGACGTTTCACTGTTCACACTGATCATCGCAGTTTGACATACTTATTCACACAGGATAACATCAATCCTATGATGATTAATTGGATGGGAACGATTCTCGATTATGATTTTGATGTCGTTTACGTTCCTGGCATACTGAACATTCTCAGCGACAAGCTCTCTCGAATTTTTCAGACTACCTTGGAACTGGAGGGGGGTGATGAGACATTTACAACTCACAATCTCGACAAAAAGCAAAGAGTAAGCAAGAACAAAGCAGTCAGAAAAGATGGAAAAGTAAAAGTCTTCTATGTTCAGAACCCGTCAAAATTCTCAGACAAAAATTATGTTACACCCGATGAAAAAGACAGACAGGATATTTTAGATGATGCTCACAAATTCGGGCATTTTGGTGCTGATCACATTGTCAAGCACATTCATAACCAAGATATGCATTGGCCTAACTTATTAGCAGATGCAGTAAAGTATGTTAGCCAATGTCCTACATGCCAAAAGTACAATGTACACAAAAAGGGATATAACCCTCAGAAGCCAGTGTATAGTTATATGCCTGGTGATTCATATGCCATGGATCTGGCTGGCCCATTTAAATCCAATCAAGGGCAATATACCTACCTACTCATTGTAGTAGACATTTGTACACGATTTGTTATACTGGAACCACTAGTTGATAAAACTGCCAAAGTGGTTGCTCAAGCTCTCATCAAGATCTTCTCATTATTAGGATACCCACGTCATTTCACTATTTCTGACAATGGCACTGAATTCAAGAATGAATTAATCAACAGCATGTTCAAGCTTATGGCAATTGACAAGCGTTACATCACCGCTTATCATCCAGCTAGTAATTTAAGTGAAAGGTTTGTGCAAAGCACAAAAAAGGTATTAGCGAAAATAATGGAAGGAAACGGTGAAGATTGGCACTATTATGTCCCTTCAGTGCAACTGATGCTTAATAACAAAGTGTCCAAGAGATTGAACTCTACCCCATTCTCACTTATGTTTGCACGTAAGATGAATGACTTTATCCGCTATGATAATAATGGTGAAACTACAGAAAAGTCATATATGACTCATGAAGAATTGATGGAAAGAATTGACTACATGTCTAGCATTATATTTCCAGCCATTGCTCAACGAACTAAACTGTATACTGACAAGCAGAAGAGCATTGCTGATGGTAAGCATAAAATAATAGACTACCCTGAAGGAGGACATGTTATGGTTAGGGTAAGAGACAGGTACAATAATTTGTCACCTGCATATCAAGGACCATACACTGTAGTCAGGAAAACACGAGGTGGATCATATGTGTTAAAAGATGAAGAAGGCATATTAATGTCTCGAAACTATTCACCTGAAGAACTAAAGTTAATATCACAAGAGGAAATCATACCTGCAGAAGAATTATATGTAATTGAAGCAATTATAGATCACCGTGGAGAACCAGGCAATAGGGAATATCTTGTGCGCTGGAAAAATTACACCAAGGATGATGACTCTTGGATTCCACCTGAAAACTTCACTGATCCTGAAGTAATCAACGAATACTGGAGACGATTGGGAATTAAACTCTCCCATGAAGATATGAATCAGGAAAAAGAACGATATACACCTCCAAAAAATTACAAGAAATCACAGATGCTTAAGAGAATTATGGATGCAGATGATCTTGAAAAAGACATGCACACAGTAAATATGCGTACAGATTCCACATCAGGAAATGGAAAACGCAGGAGATGTAATAATAAGCACACCTCAACATCAGAGAGTCGTGTTATGCGTCGTAGCAAACGCAGTAAACTATAAAGTGATTAGATCATTGGGACATTCAAGTTGTAC
This sequence comes from Mycotypha africana, assembly GCF_025528875.1. Classification (NCBI taxonomy): domain Eukaryota; kingdom Fungi; phylum Mucoromycota; class Mucoromycetes; order Mucorales; family Mycotyphaceae; genus Mycotypha; species Mycotypha africana. The sequence continues at coordinate 1,924,693 of NW_026515730.1, forward strand.
CTTTTTTCCCACTGGGTTTTTAACGGCATTCATCCCCATCAAGATGAACTTGAATGGATCTGGTTTGACTTTAAACTATAGTATGCACACTACTCAATTGATAACATACCATACATGTATGTCAAATCACTTCATTCACTGTCCTCAAATCAACGAATACAGGTTGATCATGGCAAGCTCACAGAAATGCGTCAAAATTGAATCAAATATTAGGCTTTGAGAGTGCACGCTCAATTCCTTATTATAACTTCTACAAACATTACGCAACTACAATCAAAATATGTATCCTCACCTCCACTTTTAACAGACGATGTTCCATCTGGAGGGGGGTAATGACGTGTTTGGTGAGATAATAACTACAATACTCGAGTACGTACAACCAGGTAGAGAATACATTCTACCACGGTCTATCTATATTGCATCTAATATAGGTTATGTACAACATAGAACAAGATATAGGCCTAAGTATAATAATCACCCAATAAGCATCTGAACCTGAAATTAGTGACTAGCATACGCGTCCTCAAATAATATAATTCCCATTAAACCTCACAAAGTAAATAATCCTTCTACTTCATCTGAAGAATAATAAAGACACCTAAGTTCATAGTCATCGACTTACAACTGTTATCAATTTTTTAAATAAGCAAATACAACACACCTTAGGCATCAACAACAGCCGACTACTCGATATTCATTACCCCAACCGCAATATTGTCGCAATCCTTGTCCACAATGTCTGTGCCGAAGAGTTCAAAGACCAACTTCGCAAATGTAAAATACACCTCACAGATAATTTTGATCCCACAGCCGGTATCTGAAAGACCCCCAGTATGACTCCCTATCAGGCAGCGAACGCCAGACCAAAGCAACAGAACTTCATCAACAGCGACTCCATCGTGCTCTCACTTACATTCGCACTCCCATTAGATATGCAGTAGCGAGATACTTCTTTCAACAAAATATGATATCCCAAGAAACCTATACGACCACCATGCCTGCCAACAGCTCTACTCAAAATAATATTTTCATCACTGACAACGACGAACAAATGAATGATTACCCCTCGGATTTGGAATTCGAGGAGGACAATCAATAATGACTAGTATCTCTATGTCATTGTTAAATGCAACCGGCCTACCCAAACAAGCAATCACACCTATTCTTAATTTAGCGGAAAAATCTCATATCTTACTTGTAACAGAAACGTGGCTCTTAACCCCAATAGATACCCCACCCATTGGCAACAATATCATACTTATGGCGAACCCGTAGGAAATACTTACCGTGGACAAAACGGAATAGCCCTTTTAGTGAACCCAAACCACTTCTTACCAGTCCACCACATCACAACAAACCAACCATTATTAGCTAAGTACACTTTATCATTCACAATGCACAAACTTCTTATCCACTGTTTATACCTCCCCCCATCACTACCCAACGACATAGTAGAAAGCATTCTTGAGCAAATACCAACCTCCATGCCAGGCACAACCACTACTATCATATGCAGTGGTTTTAATGCGAGAATGGGCTCACTCACAGGTGATTCGACATTTACATACCGTGACAAGCTGCTGCACGATTGGATTCAAATTAATCATCTAGTTAATTAATTGGAACGCCCGACTGCAATATGGACAACCCACCTCAATCACTTACAATGGAAGGAGTATTATTGACTATTTCTTTAGTGATACTGAGCTACTCACACCAACACTAACCATCCTGGACGACATGTCACTTGATTCAAACCATAAATTCATGACGCTTGACTTCAGCACCGCTTCCACAATCCCGACTACCTTGCCCCCTCAGCGTAGACTATGGAATTTGAGCAAATTGAAAAACCCTCAGAAAATTTTGCTATCGTCAAACTTTCAATGAAACACTAACTGCCTGCTCCCCGAATAGCCACACTGACCCGCAACGTAGAACACGGGCCGTAGAAGAGATAGAACATTTGAACCAAGCGATGTGTGAAGCGATATATACCTCACTGGATACAGTCTGTGGCCGTATGACACAACCAAGAACAATCAAGATGGAACATTTTTGGACAGAGGGCGATGCAAAACACGTTTGACAAAAAAGAACACTACTATCGAAAATGGCGTAAAGCTGCTGGAGTTAACGGACTTCATTACTGGATCCTCCACCAAAAGACCCAAGCCAAACTTCGAAGATTAATACATCAACGCAAACGTGAAACCTGGCAACAATTCTGCTCCACCATGGAGAACAAGGAATTTACTAAAGCCATTGCACGGTTTAGCAAAATAAAAAAACGACGGAACTCAAAGCCTTCCATTTCTAACATAGCAGGTCCTCAAGAAGCGGCAAATAAGATGGCTACTCACATGGAAATGATATTTCAGGACGATATCTCCCAGAAGACCGCAGTCCATCCAACAACTCTCCACTCCGAGGGACAGCTCCCTACAGTCTGGAAAATTTCCCTATTGACAAAGATTTGATACAAACGGCCCTCACCTCGTTACCCACAAAGAAAGCTCCAGGTATTGATGACGTTCGCATTGAGATGCTCCGTTCCGTTGCAGATATTATTACGCCCCATCTATGGTATTCATTCCACCTCTGCTGGCAATGGTCCTATACACCGAAGACATGGCGAGTGGCACAAACAATCCCAATCTACAAGAAAGGTCCTCCGGACGACCCAGGCAACTACCGTCCAATCAGCCTGACTTACGTATTTCGGAAGATCTTCGAATTTTGTCTCAAGGAATACCTTATCGGAAACGGCCCCAACATAGTTATAGCCCAAGGAGGCTTTCGTATTGCACGTAGCTCCTTAGACCAAGCACTATGTCTGGCTGAAATATGTCATATATTACGACGACACCATCGCATCAACCCAGTACTAGCTTTTTGGATATTAAATCTGCTTATGACACGATGGATCGACAACATATTTGGAACACAATTCGCCATCACGTACCGACAGCTCTCCTTATGTTACTTAAGAGCCTCTTTGATGAAGTGGAAATAGAGATACTGCTACAAAATGCTAAGTCCTCACGTTTTTGCCCAGTTACTGGTGTGCTACAAGGCTCTATTCTGTCGCCATTACTGTATTCATACTACATCAATGACCTACCTACTCAACTACGAACCCAAGAAAGAGTGGATGGTCTACTGCCATTGGAATTGGCTCGAAATATGAACTGTTTATTATATGCGGACGATGTGGTCTTGATTGCCGAAGAATCCCAAATGCAATCCCTACTTCAAAAATGTGAACAGCATAGTTACTCCCGTGGTTACCGATAGAACCCTGACAAGTGTGTAATACTGGCTTCCTCTGATCAATCAACGATGGAATATCTCCTTTATGGATCCACACTACGAAGCAACAATTCCTTCCCATATCTGGGAGTTCCTTTCAAGCCCGGTGGTTACCTGGATACTCAAGAGCTCATATATATCAACACAACCAAAGCCCTGGCTACTATGAACACCTTATCGCCGATTGGAGTCAACCCTAACGGCTTTAATAAGCTAATACCTCTCAGGTTCTACGCTCATATGGTCCGCCCTCAACTGGAATACGGATTGGCGATAAGCAAACTGAACAGGACAAATCATATGAAACTGGACAACGTAAAGAACAAATGCATTCGCAGGATATTTGGTGGGTCAATTTGATCCTCTGCCAAGATAATGCGTCACTTAGCCAACTTACCCTCAATGCGAGAAAGAGCCTACACTCTCCAGGCTAAATTCCTGTTACCATCACACACACACCCAGATGATGCCCTACTGTCCCTACTGCTGCCATATGTACAACAACCAAATAGCTCTTCTATCTGGAGTCAGCTCTCTCGTACACCCCTCTGGCAAAGAACCAAGGAAAACACCCCGACGATGGATCAGAAATATCTCAAACAGCCCCTGAAAGACTTTTGTACAGAATCCCTACAAGCAATGCAAAGCGCCCCAACAAACTCTAAGCTCATATCAGTCTGCCGCCCAACAGTAAATTTAGATCCCATACTATGGCTCCCTATGACAAGAGAAGAAAGAAGTCGATGTCTTCGTTGGCGACTTGATTGGTTACCTAGTGGTAACACCACCTACTGCATCCGGCACCCCTCAGCATTGTTCACAAAGACCCACTCAATCCAATGCCTGAATATGCACTCGCGTTTGCAGCAACTACAGCAAATAGATGATCCCCTTTCGTATTTTCTAAATCAGCTACCTAACCATTCGCCTAGACAACCTACGATAAAACGTCAATGGGAACACCAATGGCCGATCCTCTGCTACATACTGTATGAGCTAGACTATCTATTCCACGTCAAAGAAACCCCACCCTTGGATGTTGCTCTAGGATCTTTACTGCTCCAATGGATGTCTCCTTCTAATCACTCAACCTTGTGACAAACTCGTTTTTACCCTTGATCCTAAAGGGCTTTTTAGATACTTTTATAAACAGTCGGATCTGCCCCGGACAATTTTATATAACATTGTGCCCACTGGGTTTTAAAGAAAATTATTTTGTCAATAAAAACCTCTCTATAAACGTACTCGTGCGTCATTTAGTACCCGTTTACTAATCAAGTCAGTTCCTGGCCTGTGATTATAGGGGAGGATGCTGTCAGGTGTATCTTTATCAGTGTTGGAGTAATCAGGCATTTTTTTGTAATGTAAAATAAAGAAAAAAGCGTATCGTATCGTATCGGTATCGTACGTGCTTTTTTTTTTAATTTTGGTACGGTACGGTAACCGCCAATTATATCTTTGTATAATCGACAATTACTTTTTTTGTAACCGAACAATATCCTCCAGCACTGAACCGTCTGGCATTAAAATAGACATCGTCGGAAACAAGCAAGATGGCCGAAAACTTAGTAAAAAGACAGTGATGTGTGTAGCATCTTTGTTTGACAATTTTTTTTTCTTCCACAACAGCCAGGCACTATGCTATTTTGCCCAAACTGTGCCAATTTACTGCTGATCGAAAACGATGGTGGACAAGCTTTCTTTTGCCAATCTTGTCCGTATGTCTATAGCATTCAGAGCCGAGTAAGTCAGTTTTATATAGCACGAAAGTTTAAAATAGTCAGCTTATTTTGGCCCTCTTTTTAGCATACAAATCGTAAAGAGTTAAAGAGAAAAGAAGTAGATGATGTGTTGGGTGGTGCTGATGCATGGGCAAACGTGGATACGACCGAAGGTTAATATTGCAAAGACAATCAGTGACCTGATCCACTTGGCTAATCTTATTCTTTCTTAATAGCTACTTGCCCAAAATGCGAACATGATAAAGCTTATTTCATGATGATTCAAATTCGTTCTGCAGATGAACCTTCCTCGATTTTCTACAAGTGCTGCAACGATGATTGTCAACATCAATGGCGTGAAGGATAAAACTTTGTATATACATGTGTATTTTTATTTATGATTTTTTAATTGTATTCTTATAGTCTTTCCATTGTTTGCATTAAAAGGCTAAATATTCCCGCATCGAGCTTGTCAGTTGTGATTTTTGAATTTTGTAGTATTGAGCAGAATTGAAAATCAGTTGAGAGCAAAGAGGGAAGGATTTGACTTGGAAAGTGATATTGTTTTATTATTAAGCTAAAGATGGGGAATATATGATTATAACCAATAGTAGGAGTATACGTTAAATATTTTCAAGATCTATTATGAATTTTGTGTATAGATGTCTAATATGCTTTTGTTGGTGAGATTTCATTGTTGTTCACAGCAGCAGCGGTAGCGCGTGCAGCCTTTTGTTGCTGTTGCTGGTTGTTGATGGCTTCTCTCATCATTCTTAGTTGAATTTCATAATCTTCAGTGTGAAGCTTTGCTTCTGATAAAGCGTCTTCTCGTTCTTGAACAAGTGTTCTTAAACGGGCTATCTCATCGTTCTGCTCAGCTAACTTCTGTCTCAAGACTGCAGCATCGTTACGTGCTTTAAGATTGGCAGCCTCCAATTGAGAGGCTTTTAGTTGTGCTTCGGCCAGTTCTTGGCTTCTGCTTATGGGTTGAGAAGCCAACAATGCATCCCTTAACTGTTGGGTTAAATCAGCGATTTTTGAGGCATTGTCCCTTATTTGCATTTCGGATTTTGTGGCGCGACTGTACACCAGCTGCAATTCTTCCAATGCCCTTTGATGTGCTTGTTGAGCTTCTTCAGCACGTTGATTCGCCTCACGAGCCCTTTCTTCTGTCGCTTGTCTGGCTGTTTGGTCATGCTGAGAGCGCTTTTGTAACTGCTGCAATAATTTATGCTTCGCTTCATTTTCCGATAAGGCAATGGCTAGTCGTTTTTCTAAATCATCACATCTTGCTTCCGTTACTGTATCTAATTCCTGCTGTCGATGTGCTTTCAGTGCCAGATATTTGCTTTTGAAATAGGCTGCTTCCTGTAAAGCAGCTGTACGCATTCGATCTGCTTGGGCCACCTTTTCTGATATAGGCTGAGCTTGCTTTGAAATGCTTGCTTTGACACGTCGCAATTCACTTTTAACAGAAACCAGTTGCTCAAATAATTTAGCTTTGTCGTTGCTAAAATGGTCAATATCCATCAAGAAGGCTTCATCGGCATCGAAACCGTCATCAAAGGGCTCTTTTAGAGACTGCCGCAATTTACGTGCTAATGAGACTTCCATTCTCCACCAATTCTCTTTCTTTTTCATTTCGCTAATGATTGTGTCACGAGTTGCAATTTCACGTAAAAGCGTTTGGCGTTCTTCTGCAACCGCTATATTGGCCGCTTGAATTGCTGCTGTGCTGGTTGCATTATTGCTCCCAGTACTGGTACTAGTGGTTGTCTGTTGTTGAATCTGTACTGACTTGCTTGGTTTAGGAGACGGAGATGTGCTATTGGGTGATGCTAGGCTGTCATGTTGACGATTGGGCGAACGTTCAGAAATTGGTTCAGATGGTTGTTGTAATGGTTGATGATGATACTGAAGCTGGCTGTTACTCGTAGGTATTTGCGATTTTGGGCGCTGTATTTCATCTTGATCATGTTGTTCCGACGTTGCTACTCTATGATGAACGTCGGTAGGCGACATTACTGTGTTTCGTTGAACATTTCCTAAACCTACACCATCACGAGAAGGTCTTGGGGGCGGCGTTAAATTGTTGCTAAAGTTCGGTGAGCTTCGACTGTCTACTGGTTGGTTTGCGTTAAGAGAATCAGGAACGGACAAGTTGCTATTTTGCTTTTCCATAGGAGTGGGTGACGAAATAGGCGGTTGATAATGACGGCGAGCGTCAGAGGCGATCTCTGATTCGGTATATGGCAAAGGGGAGGCTCCACGAGGGCGTCTTAATGCTGCTTCAGGAACAGTCGAGATATGCCGTGGAGGTCGAACGGGTGGTGTCTGTAATACTCAAAATAGGTTAGATTTATTTTACGGTATGCGGATCTTTATGTATTTACCTGTTGGGGAGAGATTTGAGAGTCTGGGAAAAATGACCTATGACGAGGTGAAGCGCTTGAAGGGCTACTGTTATCACTTATCGGTGACGATGGACTGTCATTACTGCTATAATACGTCGAACTATCTCCATCTTTTCGAATATTATTAACACTGTTCATAACAGCAGTAGCAGCAAGAGAATATTGCTGACTTTGCTGCTGTGTAGGTGAGCTAGGTTGAGTGACTGATTGTATAGGCTGTTCCTGACTATTTTGTGGTGGCATCTGCTCATATTGTTTTTGGTGTTGCAGCGGTTTCGTTATAGATGTCTCGTAAGATGTTTGCTGTTGTTGTTGATACATGTTATTTGTTGGGTTAACATTTTGGTTGTTGTTCTGTGTCTGATTGACGGATGGCTGTGATTGAGGAAGTGGGGTATCTGCAGGGTATTTAATCTTTAAGCAATCCAATATGTAAATTAATGAAGCGTCTTCCATTTTCGCATTCTCGTTGTCACCACCTATGACAAACAACCGATTGTTCACTGATGTCATCGTGAGTCCAAAACGAGGTGAAGGAGAAGGACCCATATTTTGAAACTTGAACCAACGTCTACCTTTTTTTTTTTTTTTGTCCAATTTAAAAATTCTCGTCAGTGAATACTTGGGATTTGGGCGTTACTAAACAAAAAAAGTCATCTCACATACTTCTAATTTTGTAAGCACATAAATCATTCAGTTCCACGCCATTTTCGGCCTTTCCTCCAATAATATAAATAACGTCATCCGACATCGCTGCAGCACAGCTTTCTCTAGCTATAGGAATGAAACCATCTGCTTCAATTCTTGTCCAAACTCTTGAATGTAAGTCGAAAGACCAAATATCATTGAACAAATGTCTACCATTTGTACCTCCAAATCTACAAGTGCAAGTAAAATTTGCGGGGTATTTGTTTTTAGTCAATTAAAGGTTGTGTTACAAATTGCTAGTATTGTTCTTGATTGGTTCTTAGTTTCAATGTTTTGTGTATGAACTTTACATGTATAGCTTATTTTCAAAAATAACAGAAATATGTCCTGATCTCGGTTGAGGGCATTCGCTACTGGCGTAGATAACTTGCTCCCATCTCGGCGTATGATTGACTAGAAAGCAAAATTAGTGTATGTTTAGGTACGAGCACTTGGATATAATTGTAAAGAGAGCAATGATCCATACATGTGCTGGTATTGAAAAAAAATAGGTCATTAAAATAATGACCATCTTGTTGCCCTCCCCAAATATACATAATTCCATCTTGAGCTATTGCAGTATGTCCACATCTTTCTATAGGCTGAGGCCCTTCTAATTTGACACGGGACCATTGTCTTGTATCTGTTACCGAGAGATGAGATTAAGAGTAAATTAAAGTGAATCAAAAAAGATAGATCCGGTACTTTACTCAAATTTAAAATATAAAATCCGTTGTCATATCTCTCGTTGGGTATTGTTGGTTTTCCGCCATAGACTATTAATAACAATAATAAAGAAAAAAAGTCAGGATACTGGCCTAGAGTGTAAACATTGAATCATAAAAAGTCATTTATATGCATTACATACGCAGAACATGATTATTCATAGCAACCACAGTAGGCGATATTCTTGAAGTCGGTATGTCACCCGAAACATGTATGCTATTTGCTGAAATACTATCTAGGAGAATCTCGAATAATTAACATTAGGCAACTAAAACATTGAAGAACGATATGATAACTATTCAATTACTGGTATCAATATAGAAAATCTCTTTCTTTGTTGAAGACTTGTGTATTCCACCATAAACGATGATGGTGTCGGGAGAAACAGCAGCAGCAGCATGGCCAGCTCTTGGTAAAACACTGTTATTACCGCTCAATTTCTTCTGTGACCATGGATAAAGAGATTTGTCTGTATTTTTAGATAATTTAGAGAATAAGGACATTCGGCTTTTGTCGAGATGACCCTGATGTCGCAATGTCAATGGAAAAAGGATAGACTGGGAAAGAAGGAAGAGACGTGTACAATTAAGTAGATAAATGAACGGAAAGTAAATTAGTAAAAAAAAAAAGAGGGGAAAATCAATAAAAAGTTGTAGCTAAATTAAACGGATTTTCAACTAACTGATCTTTGAGTTACATTACACGAAACCATCTGTTTTCAGCGTTAAATCAAATACATTTATATTACATAATACAGTGAGCAGTGAGAACGGTTAGAGTTTGTTACTTAAAAGACAATTGAATGTCAGTAACCAAGAAATAAATGTCGTTCTCCAAAATGAACGACACAGCTAGATCATTTACTTCTTCTCTGTTATAGAATGCAATGAGAAGCGTAGTAGATAATTAGAAATACATTAAAAAAGGCTAAAGTAAATACTTTTTGAGAAATCTATATGCTGGAAAAATAATATGAAACATCTGTGAGCACTAAATTATTCACTGCTCAACACATGCACGTTTAATATGGATTTCTCAAGGATAAAATGAATGTACAGTTAAAATCAGTGACCAATTCTTAGAAAAATATTGTCGACCGCTGTCTTGGCTCGTATAGAAGGCTGAGGGCTAGTTGGTCAATGTCGCAACAGATAAGGTGTTTTCGCCTATGAAATAGTAAAAGAGCAGCTAAAAGTTGCAAATTACTTGACATCGATCAAAGGATCAATATTTGTGTTAAGTTGAACAGCTTTAGAGCCTAAACAAAATTCTGTTGCCAATATGTACAAAAAAGTATAAGTATATTCAATTTTTTGAAATTTGACTATAGAATGAGGACAATCAAATATGCTTACCCCTGGATCACAAGATGCATACCTTTCGTGGGCTTATCCAAATTGATATTACGGAACATCTATGAGTATTTAAGTGAACAATGAATTGCATAATAAAATTGCGAATGTTTATGGTGGAGTCGGACATCTACTCTTTATATGTATAATTTGTATAATTTGATGTTCAAAGGAAGTGAAACTTGGTCGAAGAACATTTTAAATATGTAGATACAGTATATGAGGTTTTGTCCCATGGCATGAGGGATGGTGGCGCATGTAGCATTGATGATAACAAAGAGGATATTATAATCATGAGTATCGCAGCGATAAGCATAGATGTTGGCTAATTCAAGTAATAGCTGAAAAAGTTGTTGCTGGTATTGGGTATAATGCTTGCTGCTGAGGGTATAAATGTTATTGGTATCAAGTAATACATCCCTAAGTATAGAGTACAACAATGGGGTTAACTACAATAGTAAGACCGATGATTTGCCTGAGACCAAGAAAACTTACTTTAGTCTGTGTTGCAGTTGGTGTATTCTTGGGGTATAGATGGTTTTGGCGACCACGCGAATTTCATAACGAAAGGTATACTGACGATTGGCTTGCTGCTTTTGAAGACGATCCAAAAAGCGAGACCACAAAAAGGAAAAGGTTATACCAAAGTCAACAAACCCACGTTGAGGTAATGACACAGAGTTAACAAAGTAGTCAAAAGGTACCTTACCACTCCACAATAAGGAAACCTAAAAGAAGTCTTTAAATAAGGAATCACCCTGGAGACTTTCCTTGACGCTTGACGGCCCCGAGAACCTGATTCAGACAGCCAATGTAAAGATACATTGATTCTCTACGACTGTTGATCTCCTTGGATTTTATCCTCGTAGAATGAATTCTTCAGTCAATGACGAATGGCAGCTGGCAACTCATTATCCAAAGCCTTGATAAAGACATTTTCCATGAAGATTTTCAGAATACTCAAAGGTGGATATGACTTGATATCAATGCCATTACGGCAATTGTAGGCGTAGATCCTCGGAAAGAACAGGTACGTCTTGAAGTGGTGTGCGCCAACACTATCTGTGAGCTTGAAATGAGGAATATCGCCAATACTAACAGAAACAGGATCAGAATCTTGTGGTGCACCCAACATAGTAGGAGCGTTCAACGTATAAGCATCTATATTAACCTCGGTAACTTTATCCTTCAAATCCGTTACGAATTGAAGTTCATGGTTCACTCCAGTTACGTGCGAAAGACTAGCGATTTCTATGTAGGATTGTTTGCGAATGCTGTAAGAGCAGTCTTGTTGGGTTCTAGTTTCTCCGTAACCTACACTGTTTCCTATTGCTAACTGTGATTTTCACTGATTGATACATCAGGTCGAGACGTTTCTTTTTTCAATCGGAATAATACTCGTCCAAAGAAGAATGTACAAGTCGATCCGAATCGCTGATCAAGCACGGCAGCAAAGGATCGGAGTATGTACTCCATAATTCGCTCTTTCTTTTGTAGCCATTAGAGGAGAAGATGGGAATTTCTGAATCCTTCGCAGGAGCCTTCGGAAAGGATTTAGTAAAACCATTAAATTCATAAATCTTTCTATATCTTTGTACTTTTACTTACCAATTTATAATACCAAAGAGCTTTTTGGCCATAGTTTAACTGAGAAGTCAGAACAAAAAATTCAAAATATTAGGTTCTCCTGCTATCGTTTTCAGGTTGAGTTATAATGGGCGTGGTAGAGGTCATGAAATGCTTCAATGGAAGAAAAGATATGTCATTTCGTCGTCTCTAAATCGGGCAAATTTTCCAAGTCCTTTGAGAAGATCGTGGACTATGTATGATTTGTCAGAAAATACGTGTCAAAGATGTCAAGTCATGCACATATGATTGACCAGGATGGTTCTTATGTTTTCTAAAATTGGTGCAGAGCAATCTGTACTTGTTGTATAAACGACCAACATTGGTATTCTTATATATCCATGGATGGTTTTTCATATCCTCTTCATTTGGAAAGCTTTTCCTCTTATTGACTAGATGGTTATATATATCAAATAGTGGGGGATCAGTGAGACTTGATGAGACATTGACGAGGGGAGAGATAACAGAATCAGAGCGCAAATGGAATGTGTTGAAAGAAGTAGGGATATAAGAACACCAAGAATTAAAAATTGGAGGAATTCAAAGAGTCTGAGATGGGGCCATCTTATGTTTGAAAGCCCATATTTGCAACAGTGGATTGTGGAAATTCAATTCGTTGTGATGCGTTTGATCAGATACCAACTATAATACATGGAATCAGGTAGAAAAAACATTCTATCTCGCTGTATCTATATGACTCTAATATAGGTTAGGTTTAATAAAGAGGAAGCGGCCTAAATATAAATGGTTACACATGAAGCATCCGTACCTGAAATCAGTGACTAGCATACAATCCCAACAGACTTTAAAAAGTAAAGAATAATTACGACATTATGTTCATCGTCATCGACTTGAATACAGTTATCCATTTATCAGGCAAGCAGATATCTCATTTGTTCTTGTTGAACACTGAACACAACAACGTGAATAACCGCAACAATAATTTAGCGGGCCAGAAAATCTATTAGATTTTGAATCTCACTTCCGAGGATAGACTTCAAACCAATCCTTAGCCACGACGAGGACATAAATTTGATTGCAAATATCAAAAGCAACAAATTATTACTCAACTAAAAATGCAGCAACTGAATGAAATGTTGTATGAAGCGATCAATGCTGCTAATATAAGAAACACCAGGTTGAAGTTGCAGATAGTAACACAGCAGCGAAATAACTTGTTGAATCAATATAATATTTTGCAGTCCAGGACAGGCTCTGAATATACACCTCGTGCTACTCTTCAGCTAGGTATATCAACCGATCTGATGAAAAGGTCAATTCCTGCGAACTTTAAGTGAATATAAAATACACTAGAACCTTCTTTGTTTCTGTTACAATAGATTTGTAAGTAAACATGCTTTATTCTCTGGGTTTAAGCTGCGACCACTTATTCAGGAGGGCTATTAACAATAATGGCTGTGCAGGAAGGGCTTGTATTCAGTACGGCTGACAATGCCTGCTTTGCATTAACAATTCCTGCAATAAAAATGAAAATGACTGCCATAAATTTCAAAATTGCTCTACCAAATTCATACTGTGACTTATAATACTTCGGCAATCTAAGCCTTGCCTCCAAATGTAACGAAACCTTTTTGTGCCTTTCCACAAATGGGAATTTCAACGTTTTTTTCTTTTTATAGTCAAACAAAAAGATATACTTCCCTCATTGATCATGTCAGAAGTAGCCACCTTGGAAAAACCTTTAGAATCACTAACAGTCAACGATGCAGACGGTAAGGGAATTAATTAATTACAAAGAAGATAAGAAATAGAGAGCTATACTTACAATCGTTTTGTATAGAAGTTGCAGAGTTCACAAAGCTTGTAAAAGATCTCAAAGCAAAGGTCATTGACATGAAAAACCAACTAAAGCCCCTAAAACAAAAGTTAGTCAACGGTCATTAAAGTCTATAACCTCTAATGTATGTTTAGTCTTACATTTGTTTCATTTTCTTTTTCATAGGATTGAAGATGATCAAATACACACTTCAAAAGGTGTTTCATTCCTTGAGGTGAAATATCACATTATGCTTCAGTATATCCTTCAGCTTGCTTTTTACGTACATCTAAAGATATCCGGCAAACAAATTGAAAATAATCCAGTTGTTGAATCTCTCGTCGAACTTCGGGTTTTATTAGATAAGATGAAGCCTATAGAAACCAAACTAAAATATCAGATCGATAAACTTGTGAGAGCAGCGGTTTTGGACACCAGCAGAAAGAACGAATCAGGGCAGCCAAACGAGACGACTGATGTAGAAAAGAAAGAAGAAATAACTGTGGCACAAGCTGTGGCAGTAGATCCATTAGCCTTCAGACCAAACCCAATGAATTTACTTGCTAAAGATGAAGACAATGAAGATGTGGATGAAGAGGAGAATGTAGGAACGGGCGTATATAGACCACCCAAATTAGCACCTGTTACTTATATAGAAGATGATAAGAAGAAGGGCGGAAAGAAGGAAAGAGACGAAGCTCGTTATAAGGAAAAAGCATCCAGATCACGTATCATGAAAGATTTGATGACAGAAATGTCTGAGAATCCGGAAGAAATTGATGTTTTCGGTGGTGTCAATGAAGGCACAGGTTTCGGTGATCGGGTAGATAGTATGATTGCAGAAAAGAATCGATATGAAGAAGATAATTTTGTTCGTCTTTCAGTGACACGTCGTGAGAAGAAGAGATTGAACAAGAATAGAAGAATGAAGTTCGAAAGTGAATTTGATAATTTGAATGATTTCTCTAATTTGGCTGGTTTGAAAGATGTCGAAGAACAGGAGAATGAACGTTACCGTAATGTACTTAGCCGCAGTAAGAAAAATAAGAACGAAGTTTTCGAAAGTAGTGGTACTAAACGTACAAGGGATGAAGGCAACGATGATGGATTCCATGGTCTGTTTGATGGCGAAAGTAAGGTGAAGAATAAATTCTCAGCGAAAAGACACAAAAAGAAGGGAGGAAAGGCCAAAAGAAGATCCTAAGTTAGGACTATAAATTATGAAAGATACCTGTATAGAAATTTGAATTGTTTTTGTACTCTAATTTTAATAAACTGAACAGTCTAAAATAGTTTTGAATTGCAATTTTATAAGTGTCGTTGCTCCTTGAAGCCAAATTCTTCAGCAAACATTGCATTTCCTCAGTGTCTAGAAGATCTGCAAAGCAGTATGCAAACAATAAACCATTAAGTCTTACAACGACACTATCACAATCACACCATTACTTTTTTAATTCCACGGCTTGCAGTTTCCCATATTTCCACATTTCACTTTGCTAAATATGAATTCGCGTAATAGAGTAGAATAAAATTAAACAAGAACTTGCCAGTTGTCTGTACTAGCACTGCCTCAATCAGCCCTTGCCAACAACTATGAACGCTGTCTCGACCGACCCACGTTTCAAGTAAAAGTCGAGAAGGAAAAAAAGAGGAAATTGTTGACGGCGCATATTTATCCCTTCATTAGAGGTTTTGGCAACACGGCTATTTCATAAAACACTTCCCGCATCAAAAATGTTCAAAGACTTTGGTTTAGAAGAGAACAAGAAAAGAAATTGTGAGCTTATTAATGAAATTATTTGGACAAACATACTATTCTCGAAAGGAAATGTACAACTGCTCTGAAAACCTTTATTGTCAAACGACTTGTAATAGAGCCCACAAATTACAACAGGCGAAAGATGTTCAAAAGGATGACTAAACGAATACAAATATCAAAGCGGCAATTGCAATACTGAAGAGAAACAGAGATTTGAATCATTGCAGCAGTTCATTTAAAAATTCTGTATCTGAACGCAAATTAAGAGAATCCATAAGGCTTAAATGAGATATTCATTTATGTCGAGCAAGAGTCGGAATCCTTCATTAACCCTTGAAATAGTTAAAGGCATTATCAATAATTATTTTTATGTATTTAAAAATGATCTACTTTACTATTATTTTTCGTTCATTACTCACTAAAGAATTTATTGTTTGGTTCAATGGGGTGGTTTATTCCTCATAGATTTTTAGAAGCCAACAGTGCTTCATATACGGTTGAGCTGCCTTGTTAAACTTCAAGGCTATTAACTGCAGAGCTTTTCTATAAACGAGCCAGTCTTGCCAAAACCCAAAGTAACAACCATAATATATTCAAACAAGGAATATTTATCGTAGCAAGGTCAGGACGAAATAACTAGCTTAAACGCACGAAGTTGTATTTGAGAAGCTTTCAAACTCCTTTACCCATGGATGTAAGCACTGCCAAAATGAAGTGATCATTTTACTGGAATCACCCAAAGACCGTTACGAGCCTTCATTTAATACACTCGAAGAGCATATCCAGGTCGCCATGCCTGGAGCAGTTAGTTATTTCGTTTCACCTTGCTAATCAAAGCTGCTACTAACAAAAAAAGGAAAATTAGTAACGTTTGGAATAGCAAGATAAACACGTAGCGTTAAATAATTGCCTTCATTTGAATCAACAAAAGAGCGCATTCAACATGTTGCTAACAAGAAGAAAAACATAAATTGTAAGGAAAAAAATTTCCCTCCCAGTTACGTATTACACGATGACGGGGGATTTGAAAAAAAATTACCGGTTACGTCATCTTCATGAATCTTGATGAATCTGAAATATGTTTAATAAAGCACTTATCATTACTGAATGCAGTGCTTTACGGTGCCAAATGACGGCTTTCGGATTTTTAATTGGCGGTCTATGTCATATCTTTTTGCGGTTTAAGAGAAAACCAAATGGTTGCAAAGACTTGGTCATGAAACCGTTGGTAGATCTAACGATGTCAACTTTATTCTTTTTCTTTCGTTACTTTTTTCTATCTTATTTTTTGTATCCGTAAATAGTTTTTCCATCCATATACTACTTTGTTCGGTTTAAACTGCAAAAATGACCTATAAGTCGAATGCAAGTAGTTTATAAGAGAAATCAAATGGCGGGAGCGGAGTTTGCAAATGGCAGTTTATGAATGTCAATTGGCGTTGTATGGTTTTTTGTACTGAACTATGTAAGCACTTTGGAAACACATTGACAGAATGCTGTACAATATTACTTAAACTTTCTACTTAACAGCATTACACGCTTCGGCAATTCTTGTATAAAGGTTTTCCGCATTTTGGAAAATCACTCCGTCTAACTATATTCTTAAAAATCGACCAGAATTGCTCAACTGGGTTCAATTCAGGCGAGTAAGAGGACAAAAAATGCTTCTGTACCCTCTTATTCTGACAAGTTCTTCCACTTCATCCTTTGAATGAATAGGAGAATTATCCATAATCAGATAACGCTCTTTAAATTCAGGATGTTTGTCAGGAATATCCATTGGTTGCTGTAGAAATCTCAAATAATGGCCAGCAGTAATGCCTTTTCTCTAATGATCATTGATAAGAGTAGGCTTCCTCTTACTACTACCGACTACCTTGATTCTTTTATCCATTTGGCGAACCTTGACATCGATATTGATCACGCCTGCTGCCGAAATAGCACCTAAGATTGAATGCGATTCTGCTTTTGTAGTGGATGTCTCAACGATTGCAGGCGTCTTCGCGTTTTGAGCGACCATACGCTGGCCTCATGTTGATCTGAAAACCGCTCTCACAAAAGAATACAATTATGCAAGTAATCCATATCTGTCGCTGTCCACTTTGCTACCCACTCAGACCGTTCCTTCAAGCACTTAGCATCATTTCTAACGCCTGGATGGCGAAAGTTTGGTAAGCATCAATGCACATTCATGCAATATGAACTTATTGACTGTGAAAGCTATTAATCTGAAGCCTTCAAATGCCTGCGTCAAACTCTCAACGGCTTAGTTCGGTGTGGCATATGGCTTTGATCAAAAAGTTCCATCAAATGTTCGCGTTGAGCCTCTTGCAGTTGGCTCTTTGGACGATTCATCAAATTTGTTTTTTCTCAAAGGTATTGAAACCTGTATTTGTTCTCATCATTTGTTTAGCCCAATTCTGGGCAGTTCGTTCACGAATATCTGCCTTTTGCTACTTTAGCAGCGGACAGAAGCTAAATTTCTTTATAATAGAGGAAAACAGTTTTTTGGCCATCAGAATAGTCAATATAACGCTTAACTTTTACCATCTGCGTTTGCACTCTTTTCTCAACTTCCTCCATTTTCATGTCGAAGTCGTCATCGTTCGGATCTACTTCAATCGACTTGTTTTGTGCTTGCAAGTACTTACCATAATCAGTCAAATTTTTTAAATCATACTCATCCCCTTTTTCTGTGATAAAATCCATGGTTTCTTCCCATTTTCTATTATAATGGTTCCCTGACCATCCTCATAGAGGACATAAAGCGTTTGGCTGCTCACGCTGTGCAGATCAGTTGAAATGCTTTAAGATTATACAACGCCAATTGATGTTTAGGGTTTGCCCATTTGAAAAATTCAGTTACGCAAATCGGAGTTTTTCTAACCGCAAAAAGAAATGACATAAACCGCAATTTGGGATTTTCTAAATCCGCCATTTGGCACCGTAAGCACTGTAATCTTTTTTTTTTTGCCATTCTTTGGCTCCCAATGAGCTTTATTGAGCGTAGTCGCTGTCTTCTCTGGAGACTGGGCTGGCTCCCCAACGATTACTCAGCCCATTGCCTATTTCACCCCCCCTATGCACTCTCACTGAAGCCAACGCCATTGGATGACTATAAATGCACTGCCGCGTGCAACTTCCGACAACTGTCTGTCACGTTCTGACCTCTAATTCATATAACAATCTGAGAAACAATCCATATTTACTGCCTTTACCAGTTATAGTGTACTGGAACAAGTAAGATTCCAGGCACACTGGGACAAATAAGATTTCATCAGGCACACTTCAACCTTACTGGTAATCTAGATATATCTCAGTGGCGTTGTACAATTTATTAACAGGAACAATATTACTCGGTTGTCACTACTGCTTTCTTAATTCCACTATAAGCTCAGTCCAACCTCGCATTCATATAAAAGACCATTCAATTTCTAAAACAAAATAAAATGATCGAAGAACTATTGTTCGGTCTCGCTGACTCACTCAGTCTCTACATTTAAAAACTTATTAAAATATAACTCCTGATATCTAAGAATATCACACTGTCGTTGACCCCATTTCTCATTTGTTGAACTAACTCCCCACTCGACCCATAAAACAGCGTGCCAAAGCTCCATTCAACTGAAGTATATCTTGGTCGATTGCCCAAATGCTTCTTTTGAAGCCGGTTACCTTCAGCACAAGAAAATGCACCCTACCCCGTCAGAAACATTAGGACAGCCTTTGCTAGACTAGCTTTATACGCCCACTACCATCGTTACTTCGTTTTTACCTAGTCTGTATTGTGATCCACTATCTTTTTCTTTGGTCCTCTTTTCGGGTTTTTGATTCCACAACATATTTTGACCTGCCCTGGACAATTTTCTCACATGTCAGTTTATCTGTGCCCATTCGGTTTAAAATTTAATTATTTTTTTTGGTTTCCCCGCCCCTTTATTCCTTGAAGTTATTTAAATTAGTTTTTTTCTCAGATAACCTACCTACCAACAGTATAAATGAATTCTAACGTTGAGTATTTAAAGCAAAACTATAACAATTTCAATATTATAGATTTTGCAAGAACAACCAAAATTGAAAGTTTGACTTCGTTTAAGAAAGAATTTGCAAAATGTTTAGCAGAAATCACTGATCAAGATATAAAAAAAAATAAAAATATCAAAGACATGATTATCTGGGCTAGACAGAAACGAAACAATCAAAATGAGGCAAGTACTAGACGCTGATTTCTTATTGATGGCTAACAACGCGTTATTTATTTGAAAATTACATACTAATTAATAAATTATTATTTATAAAATAAACTAATATAGATCACAGGCACAACAGAGGTGAAGCAATATTTTTATCGTATAGCGCGTCAAAAATATATCATTGTCAAAAAATATTTGAAGACAATAACAAAAACTCAATCTGTGGAGGAAGAAACAGCTACCTTTGAGAATGAGTCAACTTTGTTCGAAAATGAAATCGATTATGAATATGCAGAAGAAAACGGCGACAATGATTTAGTCAAGATGTTCAAGGCTTTGGATCCGAAGAAAAAATGGAGATTAAGTACCGGCAAATATGTGGACAACGAGCTATTCATATTTGCCTTACAATGTCAAGGAGATCACCCTAGCAAATCCCTCATAATAGACCCAGGTGATTCAAGTTATGCTCAATACGGTGTCTTTACAAAGGAAGAACTCGACGAAATCATGAACTTCGAAGAGAAGAAGCTACCTTTGCCTCCATCACATGTCGTAACACATATGGACAAGTATAATCTCAAAACCGCCCTGGATATCCGTTCAGCTTTGCAGAAAAACCACACTTTTGAAGATAATCCAGATAAAGACATAGATTGGATCAATTACACAGTCTACGGTTTATTACGCGAATACGAAAGTGGAAATATGAAGAGACATCACTCCGAATTGTGGTACCAAACACACATCTGGAGAATGATAGAGACGTGTTTTGATAAGTTCGAAGATTTGGAGGTAGCCATCGGTGAACCAATGAGCAGCACAAACCAAAAAAGAAAGAACCAGATGAGGACAATTAGTGGAATTATGCCGATGGTTAGAAAGAGCATGGGCCACAAGTGCGACTCTATATTTAGGACATACCAAGTAAAACATAGTAAAGGTTTAGAATTTGGTGCAACTGAAGCTAAAGGAAATTATGATAATTCTTCGGATCACTTAAAAGACGCGCTTTACAAATTACCAAGAACCCTTAAAGATATGCTTGACGACCTCATTGTAACCAAACCAGAATTGAGAGGATCTTTGCAAACGGTCGGCTTTATTCACTCTGGCTTAGCTAATACCATGATTCAAGTAGACAGGCCCACGGAATATGTAACTCGTGTTACTAGGCATAAAACTATCGAAATCAGTCATTCTATTGAAAAATTCGGAGCTACTGTTTTACCGTCCATCTTGTCAGCTTGGATATGTGCAGAAACTGTAAATCAAGTTTTTCAACTTTTTACTTCGTCGTCTGAAGAAGAAAAAGATTTTTTCTGGATGACGAACTATCTTGAAAAACAAAAAGTTTCACCTATACCAGTTACATCTCGGTCAACAGAGACGTCCTCAAGAAGAAAGAAGAAGACAAAAATAACCAACTGATCTGCTATCCTGATCGTTATTATGGTAAAAATTTATTATTTCAATACAAATTGTATTACTCTGGGGTCTGTTGACTACAATTTAGAACACAATAAGAGAGTTTTGATTGGCTAGTCAAAATGCTGAATACAATAACGAATTCTTGGTTCTTAAACTTTTCTGGCCATCATCTGCGCTTTTATCAGTTGCAATCCTCTCCTAACATCCCCATCATTACTGATTCTTCCGTCGGTTCCTCGATTCTAAATTATGAACATATTGTCTAATTTTAGGCTAAAATGCTGTGATCAAAGTGAACTTTGGTAATAACAAAAGTGAAATTTAAATGACCCAAGTATGAGAATTCAGTAATTACAAAAGCGAAAACTTAAAAAACGAACATTGGCGTAGTTTTTTCTTTTCTCTTCTTTCTTCCGCAGTTACAATGTGAATGCTTTTATCTATGAAAATAGAAAGGGCAAAGTTTTTGATGAGCAAGGATAACAAGCTTATTTTTATGAAATGGAAGTGGATAATGCATAATACCCGTTGGAACAATTAACATATTATGGCCATTATATGGATTTGATATAATCAGAAAAACCGATGAAGATTTTAGAGGAGGCAGAAGAGGAGATCGCAGCTCATGAATATACTGTGGAGCACACAACATTGAGATCTAATCGCAAGTATACAGATTCTGGTAGGGAAAAGTTTTTTTTCTCCATGTATGATCAAGGTTTAAGCTTGCGCAAGGCAGCTGCGCAGCTCAGTGTTCCACATTCAACAGCTCAAAGTTGGAAGAATAAATATGAAATGGGTGAGTATGTTTTTAAAAGAAAAGGAGGAAGCAGTCGACCCCAGGGCATCCCAGCAATCCTTAACGAAGAGCATCAGAAGTATTTGCTTGATCTGTTTGACCACATTCCTTTTTTGGTCCTAGATCAAATGATGGAAAGTCTCGATTCTCAATTTGTGGACTTAGAAATATCCAACACTTCACTTTACATTTCGTTAAGAATGAGTGCAAATTAAGCGTAAAACGTGCGTATTTCTATTCTGTAGACAAAAATAGCCTTGAGAAGCTAAGAGAGAAACAAAAATGGGTTCAACGTTGACTATAAACAGATAGGGAGTATTTAAGCAATTAGTATAAACATGAATCCCTCTTAGCTGATCTGAAAAGGGCGAACGTGCTATTGTCACTGTTCCAAAAACGAAAGCAAACAATATATCATATTATGTGCTATTGATTCTACGGTGTCTTGTATATTAATATAAGCCGCTCAAAAAAAAGGAGCCTTCAAAGAAAAGAAACGCTGGAGGAGGATTTGTACAGACTGTGAACAAAGGAAAAGGTGGTACCGTTACTGGTCATAATTTCGACCTTGTGGCTGCAATAATAAATGTAGTAGTTAGGCATGAACAATTTAAAGGGCATTATATCGTTATAGACAACGCACCAATCCATACTCATTTAAACATTCAGAAGTACATCGAATAGACAGGTTATTGTTGTATTTATCTTTCACCATATTCTCTTGATCCAAATCCTATCAAACAGTTTTGAGTATGCAAGAACAAGTCAAAGCGAAAAAAGCTGCTAAAAGAAGAAACGTTTGTGGTATTTGACGACTTGAGAGTTAAATATCACTTAGTTCAAACAATAAAAAGTTAACGAGATCAAACTAATAGGTTTTTATTTTGAATCAAGTTAAGTTCAAAGAGAAGAAAAATATCTACTGCAAAAATTTAAATATCTTCTTCATATTGCGGAACCTAGAAACTGACAGCTGAGTTATTCTACTCAAAGAAGACGTACGTCTTCTGAACCGTAAAAGAATAGAATTCTCCCTTGAGGAGATTACGCATCTACCCGGAGCGGGTGGACTTGTAAACGTATCCATGGCTTGATCTAGTGATCATGCAACTAACCTATTTTCCCGTGCTAACTATTATGTAGCACTACTTGCAGGAAAATAGTATTAATTAGGAAAATGGTATTCGTGCGTGGTGTTTGAGTTGAGTGAACAGTTATTGTAAAGGATGATCACAAACTATTATCTTGTAATCATTCTTTATGCCGAAGGCAGAGAATAGTACTTATAACCTATTATACCTTGGTGTTGAATCAATATATCCTGCATGTCCATATATTAATTCTACTATACATCCTATGTCATATAGTAACGTATTACAGTAAAATAAGTAAACTATATATCCTAAATGACAACCTGTTCAGCCTTATACGAGGTAGCTAATCTCGTATAAGAATCATCACTTATTCTATATTCGTTTCCTACTCTACTTTATATTATTTCAGCAGTAATGAGGTGTGAGGATCTTGTATAATTTGTATACGAGTTCTCCACATCTCATATGATGCTGTCAACTAAACACAACACTTAATTCACGGTACTCATATATTCGAGTTTATGTAGTTTCTAATTATTTCTGGTTTGCAATATTATATAATTCATCTTTATCCTTCATAAAGTGAATTATTTTTTAATATTTGTATATCATCTATCCTCAAATACGACATTGCCCCCCCCCCTAGACGGGTGTTGGAGGATTTAATCACAACAACGTCGATCATAAGGAGTTGTGGTAGATGGTATGGTTTGTTTGATTTGTGTCGTCATCAACAAATGCAAAGTGTACAGTCATTCGTGTGACAAGTGCAAATGAGGATACCAAAAAAAAAAAAAAAATGTGTTTTTAATTTTCTTTACTTTTCCAAAAGAAACAGAAAGAAAGTGGTCGAAATGCAATAGACGATTTGTCAACATCTACTTGCGAAATCTAGTTTTATCCGTAGCAGGAGTATAACTATGGTTCGATTTACCCTTAGACTTACGATTAAACGCTTTAGGACCTGGACTATTTTGCACCGCCTTAGTTCGTGGTGAAGTCCTTTGCGAAGTACGTTTCGGTTTGGAAGTTGGAGATGAGGAACTTGAGATGTCAGTAGAATCAGCAATCTCTTCGATCTGCGTCAACATATGACCTTTGTCCGTCATATTGAAGGGAAATTCAGATTCCTCAGTTGTGAGTTTGTTCAATTGAGCAGCATCCTGTTTAGGCACACTACCCTTCAAACGTCGCCAATAGTTGATAATGGCTTGAGGATCTGTGAACATATCTGCAGTAATCCAACTGTCGTCGGCAGCAGTATAGTTTTTCCAACGTACTTTATATTCCCTTTGACCGGGTACACCACGATGACCAACGATGGCATCGAATTCATACACTTCCTCTGATGAGACAACTGCATCTTGAGATACCAGTTTTAACTCGGACGGTGTAAATTCGCGTGGCAATAACAGGCCAATTTCATCACGAAGGGTGTAATTACCATGATCTGTCTTACGAACGACTTCATATGGACCTTCGTAGACAGGAGCGAGTGATTTTTGAATACCCTTCTTGCGGACAACCACAAAGCTACCCACAGGAAAGTCAACCAGACGATGTTTCTTATCGAACTGTTCTTTCATCATTTTGTCATAGACCTCAGTGCGTTCCTTGATGGCAGGAAAGACAATGTCAGACATATATTCGACGCGTTTGAGTAATTCGTCAGTACTCATGGCTCAATGTCATCCTTGGGGTCATTATAGAGAGGATATTCATTTGTCATTTTACGCGCAAACATCAGACAAAATGGACTGGTTTGTAAACGCTTGGAAATTTTACAATTGAGCATCAATTGTACGGAATTGATTAACATATCCCAATTATCCTCAGAGTTACCTAGGATCAATTTGGATAACAATTTCTTTGTATTTTGGACAGCACGTTCAGCGCCACCATTACTTTGAGCATAATAAGCCGTGCTTAGATGCTTATCAATTTTCATAGCTTCACAAAGTAGGTCCAAAATTTGGTTTTTCCATTCAGCACCACGATCAGAATTGATGATACGAGGATAACCGATAAGGGAAAAGATTGATACGAGTTCACTCGCAACCGTTTTAGCAGACTTGTCAATAATGGGACGAAGAATCACAAAACGAGTAGCTACATCAAGTAAAACCAAGATGTATGTATTATTTTTGGAAGTGCAGGGGAAAGGTCCACATAAATCCATTTGATAATGCCAACCTGGAGTATAGCAGTATAATGGTTTCAAAGGGTTATATCCACGCTTGGAAATGACAAATTTTTGACACGTAGAACATTGTTTGACAATTTCAAGTGCGTCTTTCATGATATTGGGCCAGTGCATACCTTCATCTTGTCGGATACGCTTAACAATGGCTTCAGCACCAAAGTGACCGAATTCATGTGCTCTTTTCAAAATATCAGAGCGATCTTCCTCAGGAGGAATGATGTAACTGTCATCCATATTTTGGGCGTAGTTGATTTGAATGTTTTCATCCACATCACACAGGTAATTGAGTTGTTCATCCAATGTATCATGGATGGTGCGGATTGACCATTGTTTGATGCGAACGCTATTATTCGCGAGAGGTAAGTCATCATTAACTGATTCGTTAGATTCGACTTCGTTATCATTATTGCCGATATGACAATAAAAGTTTTGAAAGTTGGGAATTCTTTCAATGTTGATTAGTTCATTTTCTTCAATGAACTTGTCTTTGTTCGACTTTTATGATTTTACTTCCACTCTTCCTTTTTTTGAGAGCTTTGGCCTTTTGATTACGGTTTTGCTGAAATAATTCAGGAAACAAGGCTTTCTCATCCTTTTCGAAGAGAACACGATCCTGTTCCTGGGGAAACATACGAGACAATTTATCGCTCATTACATTTTCAACGCCAGGAATCCAGACAACTTTCATATTTGGAAAGGAGAGAATCACTTCCATGTAACGCATCATCATCATGGACAGGTGTTTGGTAGTAAAAAGATATGATAAACTTCTGTGATCCGTATAACATGTGAATGGTTTCGATCCATGCAGAAATTTATAGAATTTTGTCAATCCAGTGGTCAATGCCAAAAGTTCTTTTCGGGTCACACTGTAATTGCGTTGGCTCTTAGACAAAGCCTTGGATGCAAAAGCAATATATTTGATTGTTCTTGTACCCTTTTCTTTATCGACATATTCTTGGAACAAACAAGCACCAATTGAATACGCACTAGCGTCTACAGCCAAACTGAATTCATGATTCAAATCGGGATGACTTAAGACAAGGTTTTCTTTTATAATTTTTATGATGCTATCATAATGTTGATGCATCTCAGGGGTCCATACCAGCGTTTTCTTTGTGCTGTAACGTAAGTGATCAAGCGGAGCCGTCAATGCGCTAGCTTGTGGTAAATGAGCACGAACGTATGACACCCAACCACAAAATTTCATCATGGCTTTTGCTGTCATTGGTTTTGGCCAATCGTCGATGTTTGTCAAACGACGAGGATCAATGGATTTTCCTTGCTCTGAAATACAGAAGCCAAGTAAATACACAGAGTTCCGAGCAAAATGAGTTTTTTCAACATTAATAGGCATATTGTTTTTTGTCAATGCCTCAATAACACGTTTACAGTGTTCCAAATGAGATGGCAAATCTTTCGAATGTACAACCAAATCATCAATGTATATACATACAAATTGTTTCATATCCTGGAATATTGTTTCCATAACATTCTGAAATATGCCAGAAAGGGATTTCAAGCCAAAGCAAGCACCTCTAAATTGCCAGCTTTTGCCTTCAAAAGTAAATGTTAATTTGTGGCGATCTTCTTTAGCAATTTCCAATCTGTGGAAAGCACCAGAAATATCAAAGACACTGTAAATCTTTGACTCGCGCATCTCATGATAAATGTCATCGATGAGAGGTGTGTTGACGTTTGATACGTCTTCCAAGAGATTGTTGATACGTCTTGTATCCAAACAGATTCTCCATTTTTGTTTACCTGAAGGGTCGGGAGAACCCTTAGATGCGATGGTCAGAGGACTATTAAAACCGGATGGTTTAGCAGGCTCGATAGTTCTATCATCTGCCCATTTTGAATTTGTTCTCTTACAACAGGTTGAAGAGCATAAGCGACAGGGTACTGTCTAGTATAAGCCACTGCATTAGGAGCTGTTTTCAAATGTACGATTGCCTCGGGAATCGGACATAAATTGTAAAGATTGATTTCTGCATTCGCCTTAATATACGGCTGAAGTACCTTCATGAAATCTTCATACTCTTGTTCAGAACATGCTTTGCTAACATTTGGAATATAAACCTCGTGGTTAACAGAATCTTCGAAAATAAGTTCCTCTCTGTCTTCAAAAGAAAAAGCAATATTTTCTATTCTAATACCAAGTTTAGGAATTATATCTCTTCCCAAGAGTACCGGTAATTTGCTCATGTTTTCAGGCATTTCCATAAACTCAAAGGAATGAAGGAATCCGGGCTTGTCTCTATATTTGACTTCGAGTGGTTGCGTTTCTCCTTTACGTTCAGACGAAACGTTTTTGCCCACATATGTGATCTTACCCTTTGTAGGAATTAATTTGTCAAATATAGACTTATCTGCAAAATCAAAGTTTTCATTGATTATTGATTTTTGGGCACCTGTATCGAGCATACCAATCAATTGTTCATTGTTGATGGTAATAGCAGGAGAATAAGGTGTCATGTTCTGGACCTCTTTTTCTGTCAAGTCAGCAACATGAAAACAGACAATATTTTGGTTTTTGTCCTTAGCAAACAGATAATTTTTATTTTTAATGTTATCATCTGATGTCAAGGATTTGAATTTAGAATGATAAACGATAGGATTAAAATTATTATCAGTGAGGATTTCACTGGTAAAGTCTTCAGCAATTTCATTTTCGAGATTACTATAGAAGATATTAATCTTATCAGTTCCATTTTCATTGTTCTTTTCTGAAACATGTAACTGTACCTTGTTATGACGGCGATCATTTTGCTTGATCAAATACTGCTTGTATTTATCACTATGCAAATAATCGATGCAACGTTTCAAGTGCTCGTAGGAGAATGCCTCCTTTTTGCAATAATTGCAAAGGTTTTTAGCGGTAGCGGGAGCGGGACGTTGCTTTTTCTGAAAATCGTTTTCAGAACCGGTTTGTTTTCTTTTAATGCCACTATGGCTTCTTTGATGCTTGACCAGTTCGTCTTTGCAGGCCTGGGGTTGATACTGGTTTCATACCACCGGCTGTAAATGCTATTTTTACTAACCAAGAATGACGATACTACCGTCACTTACAAAACTGTCCCAATGTTTGGTACTTTTGTGTTTGAGTGGTCTTGACGCATCTTACAATCTAACTAAATGCGACGTATCTTAGCTTAAATGAAAGCCCTGGTCATGGTGAACATTTGAATATTGTCATTGGCGGTGATTAAACATTAAGCGCTAGCACTGAGTCTCAGAAAGCGGGCATGTCATTGGGACAGTTTTGTAACATTTTATTTTTGACCGTCTAGCGATATAAAAATTGAACCAAAGTCGGTAGAGAGTTTCAATCTACGTAAAATTTGCTGTACATTGCCCTGAAATGTCTGTCAACACATTCAAATTCTTATTTCTCAATTTTCTGACTCCGAATTCTGCTCTACTGGTCTATAATGAAGTCTCTCCCAAAATCTCAGGTTGACAGCATCATTGCTAAGCTTAATCAAGGTAAATCGGTACGTGAAGTGTCGGAAGAAGTTGGAGTGGGTAAGAGTAGTGTTCATCGGGTGAAAAGACGGTTTTGTCTGCTCATAAAGGCTTGCCCTGGAGGAAGACCTGCCAAGTTATCCGATGCAGATAAGCGTTACTGCGTGCGTCAAGTGACGAAAAATCGCGTTAGGAATGCAGTACAAGTTGCAAAACGCCTCGAAACGGATCATGGTTTCAAGGTGAACCCAAATACAGTCCGTCGGGCCTTAAAAGGGGCCGGTTTGGGATCCTTAGAGGCCCCTAAGAAGCCTTTACTTAGTGACAAGAATCGGAAGAAGAGACTTGCATAGTGCATTGCACATAAGGATTGGACCACCGACGATTGGAAACGCGTTATTTGGACTGACGAAACTAAAATAAATTGTTTCAACTCCGATGGTCGTGTCTGGGTATGGGTTCGCGACGGTGAGACGCTTAAAAGTCACCATGTTAAGCAGACAGTCAAAGGTGGTGGTGGCAGCATCATGTTGTGGAATGCTATAACGTATGGCGGAGTGGGTTGGATGTGCAAAATTGATGGCAATATGGATAAAACATTGTACAGAGACATACTCCGCGACGAATTAGAAGACAGCATTCGAGATATGAGCGAAAAATTAGGGTACCGTCGTGATCAAATCATTTTCCAGCAAGACAATGATCCTAAACATACGTCAAATTTGGTCAAGGAATACCTGCAAGAGCAAGATTATGTGACTATGGATTGGCCTGCACAATCACCAGACCTTAATCCAATCGAAAATATGTGGGCTTTACTAAAAAGACGTCTTAACGAGTATGAAACAGCCTGTAAAGGTGTCAATGAGTTGTTCGAGCGTTCGCGTGAGGTTTGGTATGACATCATCAAAGTAGAAGAGTGCCAAAAGGTCATAGAGTCTATGCCTAGACGTATACAAGCTTGTATTAGGAATAAAGGTCTCTGGACACAGTATTAAACCTCTTTATAATAAAGAATCACATCACTTAAAAAATGTTACAAAACTGTCCCAATGTATAGTCTGTTTTCAAATATCAGTTATAAGCATAATATGAGTCAATCACCGCCAATGACAATATTCAAATGTTCACCATGACCAGGGCTTTCATTTAAGCTAAGATACGTCGCATTTAGTTAGGTTGTGTGATACTTCAAAACCACTCAAACACAAAAGTACCAAACATTGGGACAGTTTTGTAAGTTGTCGTATTTGAGGCACGATGGCAATATTATATGAGTAAATCATTACTCAAAACGTCTAACGAAATGTAAAATAAAACTTGATCTCAGATATGAGTACTGCTCATATCTTCGTTCCCGTTTGGTAAGCGGTGTGTTCGATTGCATACATTTGAACCTTAGATCAAATGTATAACAAATAAAGATAAGATAAGAAAAGAATATGGATTAAGGATAATTCTTATGTGAGATTAGCTACCTCACATAAGACTTGAACAGGTTATCTTTATGAAATATATTTTACTTAGATTATCTATGGCTATATGACATTTAGGTATATAGCAGGATTAGTATATGTACTCGTAGGATATATTGATTCAACAACCAGAACATAGTAGGTCGCGGTACTGCTCCCTGTTCCGGAAATAAAGTATGGTTGGAGATAAAAAAAGGCTCAATCACTCTTTATTAATACAATAACTGTTCACGCAATCAAAAGAACACCACGCACGAATATCTCTTCCTAGCTAACATCTATAATCATTCCCACAGTATCTGAGCTACACAACTGGTGGCCGATAGATATTGGATTATAGATGTAGCTGCATGATCACCCTGGATCTGCCAGGATAGCACATTACAAATCAATCCGCTCTGGGATGGACGAGTAATTATCCACTTAAAGGGAAGACCTATTCTTTTACGGAAACCTCTGATTCACTGAGTATTATCTGACCATAATACATCAGTGTCAGCTATAGATCCCGATACAATCATTTCGTAGACAGCAAACACAATAAGTCTTTATTAATAGCAGTAATTTTAGTTTTTTTTCTTTTTCTTTAGTTTGTTTTTGAAAGAGAAATAAAGACGGTGGTTTGATTTCGTTAAGCTTTCGTGTTTATTTTCTCTTGTGTTACAGTGACTCACAAAAGTGTTACAATGTTTTTAAAAATTTTAATTTTTCGACTTTTTCATGCATTCTTCCCCTTGAGCACATACTTAAGCACTGATTTTTTTTTGCGATATGGAAAGTAGTAGTTCTAAGCTATTCAGTGATATAGCTTGTGTTAGGATTCATATACATTTGCTTGAGCACATTCGACATTCTAATCGCTCATCTCGACATTCGCAATCTGTAGAAATTCAGATGGTTGAAATGATGAATGTTTACAGAGCCTTCTTTCCCCAGGATTTTTCGAATTTATTGAGTTTCAGCAATCTATCAGGGGTCAATTTAATGTTGAGTATCATGTTTTGTCAAACTTGTACCTTTTTGCTTTTCGATTAGCTACATTACTTTACCCATTCACAAAAACCGCAACATTAGACAAATCTCAACATGCGTCCCGTACCTTACGATAAAAAAAATGATATTTTAGCTAGACTGCGTACAGGAGAGTCTCATAGAAGTATCGCCAAAAGTTTAAAGGTATCCAACGTCACTGTTGGTAGAATCGCTAAAGCTAATGACATTGCATGCAACGAAAAGACCGGCCGTCCTAGGTTAATCTCGGATCGTCTCGAGAGAGAGAATGATCGCAAGATCGTTCTACTTAGGGCAGTTCATAACAGCAGTTGATGCTGCCAGGAACCTGCGGGGTCAAGGAGTAGATATTTCTCCACAGACCATACGTAGGGTCCTGAAAAGATCCGATTTCGATTCAAGGATTAGAAAATCAGCATTGCCATTAACGAATGATCGAAGAAAGGATCGGTTGAAATGGGCGAAAGCCCACAAACACTGGACGGTTGATGATTGGAAGAAAGTCGTTTTTAGCGACGAGACCAAAATCAATCGTCTTGGATCGGATGGGAAACAGTGGACTTGGGTAAAGAAGGGAGAACCCCTCAAGGAGCACAACGTCAACTACAAGTATAAAGGCGGAGGTGGCAGCCTCATATTGTGGAGCTGCTTCACTCAACATGGTCCTGGCTTCATTGCCAAGATACAGGGGGGAATGGACTCGCAATTATATTGCGAGATTCTGAAAGGCGACTTCATGGATACACTAAAGGATTATGGCCTGAAATTGAAGGACGTTATCCTTCAACAGGATAATGATCCTAAACATACGTCCCAATATACCAAAAAATTCTTTAAAAAGCACAAGATAAATGTTCTAGATTGGCCTTCTTATTCACCAGACTTGAACCCAATCGAAAACTTATGGTTTTACCTGAAGTGCAAGCTAGCTGCTTATGACACCCTACCCAAGAATATGGACGAACTCTGGCAAAGAGTAGGAGACGTATGGTACAATAAAGTTACAGCCGATTTATGTCTAAAACATATCGAAAGCATGCCAAAAAGAATTGAAGCTGTTATAAAAGCCAAAGGTGGTCAAACAAAGTACTAACTGCACGTTTAAATAAATCTTGTGGTATTTGACGACTTGTAGAGTTAAATATCACTTAATTAAAACAATAAAAAGTTAACGAGATCAAACTAGTAGGTTTTTATTTTGAATCAAGTTAAGTTCAAAGAGAAGACAAAATATCTACTGCAAAAATTTAAATATCTTCTTCATATTGCGGAACCTAGAAACTGACAGCTGAGTTATTCTACTCAAAGAAGACGTACGTCTTCTGAACCGTAAAAGAATAGAATTCTCCCTTGAGGAGATTACGCATCTACCCGGAGCGGGTGGACTTGTAAACGTATCCATGGCTTGATCTAGTGATCATGCAACTAACCTATTTTCCCGTGCTAACCATTATGTAGCACTGCTTGCAGGAAAATAGAATTAATTAGGAAAATAGTATTCGTGCGTGGTGTTTGAGTTGAGTGAACAGTTATTGTAAAGGATGATCACAACCTATTATCTTGTAATCATTCTTTATGCCGAAGGCAGAGAATAGTACTTATAACCTATTATACCTTGGTGTTGAATCAATATATCCTGCATGTCCATATATTAATTCTACTATATATCCCATGTCATATAGTAACGTATTATAGCAAAATAAGTAAACTATATATCGTAAATGACAACCTGTTCAGCCTTATACGAGGTAGCTAATCTCGTATAAGAATCATCACTTATTCTATATTCGTTTCCTACTCTACTTTATATTATTTCAGCAGTAATGAGGTGTGAGGATCTTGTATAATTTGTATACGAGGTCTCCACATCTCATATGATGCTGTCAACTAAACACAACACTTAATTCACGGTACTCATATATTAGAGTTTATGTAGTTTCTAATTATTTCTGGTTTGCAATATTGTATAATTCATCTTTATCCTTCATAAAGTGAATTATATCTTTAATATTTGTATATCATCTACCCTCAAATACGACAAATCTGACTATCACAAAAATGAAAATTTTACGCATATGCAAATTAAGCTCTATAGTTTAAGTAATTCCAAAGAACGCTAATATGTTTGAAAGTTATATCATTAGAAACCCCAACAATATATACTTTCTAATGATATTAGTTTGGAGGGGGGTTTATTAATCATATCAGGTGCAATAGTGATTTGAATTGGAAATTTGTTTGATTTTGTAAAACATTGTAACACTTTTGTGAGTCACTGTATTCTTTACCTTTTACTTCATAATTAAAACTAGCGAATACCACATAAGTGACGGTAAATACTTACGCCAGCATGCATTCATATCACAATCATGGCTTTGTAAAATTGTTTCAAAGGCCGTAGTGAATGACTCAGCGTTCTCGTACGAGATCCTACCTTCGGTTTTAACCTCAGGCGCGTCGTCTACCAACTGAAACAGAGGAATTTCTGTGGTATTCGCTAGTTTTAATTATGAAGTAAAAGGTAAAGAATAACACAAGAGAAAATAAACACGAAAGCTTAACGAAATCAAACCACCGTCTTTATTTCTCTTTCAAAAACAAACTAAAGAAAAAGAAAAAAAACTAAAATTACTGCTATTAATAAAGACTTATTGTGTTTGCTGTCTACGAAATGATTGTATCGGGATCTATAGCTGACACTGATGTATTATGGTCAGATAATACTCAGTGAATCAGAGGTTTCCGTAAAAGAATAGGTCTTCCCTTTAAGTGGATAATTACTCGTCCATTCCAGAGCGGATTGATTTGTAATGTGCTATCCTGGCAGATCCAGGGTGATCATGCAGCTACATCTATAATCCAATATCTATCGGCCACCAGTTGTGTAGCTCAGATACTGTGGGAATGATTATAGATGTTAGCTAGGAAGAGATATTCGTGCGTGGTGTTCTTTTGATTGCGTGAACAGTTATTGTATTAATAAAGAGTGATTGAGCCTTTTTTTATCTCCAACCATACTTTATTTCCGGAACAGGGAGCAGTACCGCGACCTACTATGTTCTGGTTGTTGAATCAATATATCCTACGAGTACATATACTAATCCTGCTATATACCTAAATGTCATATAGCCATAGATAATCTAAGTAAAATATATTTCATAAAGATAACCTGTTCAAGTCTTATGTGAGGTAGCTAATCTCACATAAGAATTATCCTTAATCCATATTCTTTTCTTATCTTATCTTTATTTGTTATACATTTGATCTAAGGTTCAAATGTATGCAATCGAACACACCGCTTACCAAACGGGAACGAAGATATGAGCAGTACTCATATCTGAGATCAAGTTTTATTTTACATTTCGTTAGACGTTTTGAGTAATTTACTCATATAATATTGCCATCGTGCCTCAAATACGACAATTTCCCTGAGAGGAATATGCGGGTGCGCATACTTTGATTGCGCAGTGCTGTGGTTTGAAAATTTTTTATGAGGTGGCTTACCCTCGTTAATCAAATCCTCCATCAATTGACGAAGCTCATTGATGGTTGATATATCCAGTTACTTTAAAAGACTTATAAAAATAAAATAAAATAAGACAGTAAAATGACCAGACACAACAAAGATACTCTTTATTCAAGTTTGTTGAGAATGATACTTTTATATGAGAAACGGGGTTATTAACGGGTATTCAACTATTAATACAACTGAACTAAAACTATCATGAGAATGATAAGATCTTAGCCGCAAGCGGGTGTCAAAGTAGATGTGTATCAGATTGTCAAGCAGGTACTGAAGTCGTTCTGTAGTTTAAGACGTATAGTTGTATCTTGGATACAACATAGCCCCCAACCAGACAGAAGTACCGGTTGATATTGACTAGTATAACAACACTTACAAGTTAATACAATAGTGAACCAATTAATATGGATAGGCGGCTAGTGTAGAAGGTCGATCAGAAAACCCTGATGGTTAAAACCTTAAATAAGGAAAAAGAAAGGGAAAGATACAATTTCCTACACCTGAGAATAGAGGTTAAACTCATGGCCTAAGCACGGTTGACACGCGTGCGAGTTCGTGTAGAATACTTATGTTTAATAATCTGCTTAGGAGCGACCTTGGGCACAGTATTGTTGACAGAAGATTTCGAAGTTCTCTTAGAAGCCTTAGGAACTTGTAAAGTAGAAGAAGCAGCAGCTGCTTGTGTTTTAGCTAACTCAACTGTCTTCCAGTACTTCTTGATAGGCTCTAATGATTGGAAAGATTGAGAAGGTTCCCAAGTATCATCTTCAGGATCAGGATAACCTTCCCAGCGCACACGATAAAGATAATTACCAGGAGTGCCTTTATGATCAATGACAGCACGAACTTCGAAGTGAGTATTTTGCTCTTCTTTAAACTGTTCATCATTGACCACACCCGGCAGGACTCGGGTGATATGATGTGCTGGAACGTTATGTTCGTGGAAGCCTGTACCAGGATCCTTAAGAATGTAACTACCTTTCGAAGTATGGCCAGCAATTACAAAAGGTCCAGCGTTGCGAGGAGAAAGCTTTCCAGAACGGACAACGTTCTTAATCATGACCTTAGAACCAATAGGAATAGGCTTGTCAAGAATCCTATGTTTCTTAACAAACTTTTCATGATCCTTATTCTGTGTAGCTCTGATACGATCAGAAATAGCAGGGATAACAACTTCATTAACAAACTTGTATCGTTCGTCAATAGCTTCATTATCAGCTTTCTGCATACTCAGAGTAGGTTGTACTTTAGAGTAATCGTTGAATCCGTTGGGTTGTCGATTGAACAAGAGCGTGTAAGGACGAGATTTATGTAGCCGAGAATATTTCAAGTTCATACTCAATTGGCAATAAGGTACATAGAAATCCCAATTATCTCCTTTACCTTCCAACTTCTTGATAATAGTGTCGTATTTGAGGGTAGATGATATACAAATATTAAAGATATAATTCACTTTATGAAGGATAAAGATGAATTATACAATATTGCAAACCAGAAATAATTAGAAACTACATAAACTCTAATATATGAGTACCGTGAATTAAGTGTTGTGTTTAGTTGACAGCATCATATGAGATGTGGAGAACTCGTATACAAATTATACAAGATCCTCACACCTCATTACTGCTGAAATAATATAAAGTAGAGTAGGAAACGAATATAGAATAAGTGATGATTCTTATACGAGATTAGCTACCTCGTATAAGGCTGAACAGGTTGTCATTTAGGATATATAGTTTACTTATTTTGCTATAATACGTTACTATATGACATAGGATATATAGTAGAATTAATATATGGACATGCAGGATGTATTGATTCAACACCAAGGTATAATAGGTTATAAGTACTATTCTCTGCCTTCGGCATAAAGAATGACTACAAGATAATAGGTTGTGATCATCCTTTACAATAACTGTTCACTCAACTCAAACACCACGCACGAATACTATTTTCCTAATTAATACTATTTTCCTGCAAGCAGTGCTACATAATGGTTAGCACGGGAAAATAGGTTAGTTGCATGATCACTAGATCAAGCCATGGATACGTTTACAAGTCCACCCGCTCCGGGTAGATGCGTAATCTCCTCAAGGGAGAATTCTATTCTTTTACGGTTCAGAAGACGTACGTCTTCTTTGAGTAGAATAACTCAGCTGCCAGTTTCTAGGTTCCGCAATATGAAGAAGATATTTAAATTTTTGCAGTAGATATTTTTCTTCTTTTTGAACTTGACTTGATTCAAAATAAAACGTACTAGTTTGATCTCGTTAACTTTTTATTGTTTTAACTAAGTGATATTTAACTCCACAAGTCGTCAAATACCACAATTTTTTTAACGAAGAACCTTACTGTATCCAAAATGTCTACTGCAAGCAACTACGAACCTTCTTCTCCTTCTCCTGCCGACCTCTTCGGTTACGACAGCTCTCTGTCCGAAGACACAGAGATGCATGATGCTGCTGTTCTTTCTGCCCCTTCTGCTCCCACTGTTTCTGGTGTTGGATCGTCCCAACAGACGGTTCATAAAACCATGGGACATGCAGAAAGCATGCACCCTTCTACTTCTGCAATTAATTTTGCATATAATGATGTTGGCAATGAAACTAATTCGCATCATAATAACAATAGCATTAACATTAATGCCCCTGAGTTGGATGGTCATAATTTGACTATCATTTCAAACGATGTCTTGATCGCACGGTATAAGACTCAAATCAACCAGTTGCACTTAAAGTGTTCAACGACTTCTGATGCCTCCGAAGTCCAGAACATGCGCAACACCATCAATGAGCTTCGTCAATTGATGGAGGATTTGATTAACGAGGGTAAGCCACCTCATAAAAATTTTTCAAACCACGGCACTGCGCAATCAAAGTATGCGCACCCGCACATTCCTCTCAGGGAAATTCCTCTGTTTCAGTTGGTAGACGACGCGCCTGAGGTTAAAACCGAAGGTAGGATCTCGTACGAGAACGCTGAGTCATTCACTACGGCCTTTGAAACAATTTTACAAAGCCATGATTGTGATCTGAATGCATGCTGGCGCAAGTATTTAGTATCGTCATTCTTGGTTAGTAAAAATAGCATTTACAGCCGTTGGTATGAAACCAATATCAACCCCAGGCCTGCAAAGACGAACTGGTCAAGCATTAAAGAAGCCATCATTGAGCGCTTTGGGTACCTTTCAACACCCAGTAACAAAATAGAAAATTTTGTTACGATGCGCCAGTCGAAAACTGAGCTTCTGCGCGACTATGTGGATCGCTATAGACAAGCCATTCACCGTCTTCCTGGCGCCCCTCTCCCCAACTCTGTTGTTGCTGTTGCTTTGTTCGTCGAGTCTCTTTTGCCTATGACGAAAAAAGAGGTTAAAAAATCGTTGAAGAAACACAACGATAAGGGCCCCAAAGCGACTTATTACCCTGATACGCTAGAGGACGTATATAAACACATTGAAGTTTATTACGGTCCTATTCAGGAAGCCCTTTACCATGCCTTGGCTACCGACGTTTCGCCAAAAAAGAAAGTTGAGACGAGCCATAGTGGCATTAAAAGAAAACAAACCGGTTCTGAAAACGATTTTCAGAAAAAACAACGTCCCGCTCCCGCTAATGGTAAAAACCTTTGCAATTATTGCAAAAAGGAGGCATTCTCCTACGAGCACTTAAAACGTTGCATCGATTATTTGCACAGTGATAAATATAAACAGTATTTGATCAAGCAAAACGATCGCCGTCATAACAAGGTACAGTTACGTGTTTCAGAAAAGAACAATGAAAACTTTAACCTTAATGAAAATGGAACTGATAAGATTAATATCTTCTATAGTAATCTCGAAAATGAAATTGCTGAAGGCTTTACCAGTGAAATTCTCACTGATAATAAGTTTAATTCTATCGTTTATCATCCTAAATTCAAACCTTGCCATCAGATGATAACATTAAAAATAAAAATTATCTGTTTGCTAAGGACAAAAACCAAATATTGTCTGCTTTCATG